>NW_025777380.1:0-98775 GCF_021130785.1 Homalodisca vitripennis | reverse complement strand
AAAAAACTTAGGAACATTCTTTAAACTAGTAATTTGTCTGGAATACTTCTTACGTACACACGGATATTTGTAAAAACCTAAAAAATATAATGATTAAACCTTTTTGTCATAAGGATGTTTTATTTATACGAATAGTTACGTTATAAAACCGTAAATTTAAGGGGTCCATTGAATTTTGCTTTCATATCAGTAAATGTATTAATATTATAGTACTCAACTGGATAATAAGAAAGTTTTAAAACCAATAAAAATTTCAGGCTGCTCTATAATATATATATATATATACAGGGGTGATGAAAAGTCCCGGGACGCCAAAATAAACTTAGCACTACTGAAATTACTTGCAAAATTAGGGCTTGAAGACTTCTAAGTGACTGAGTTGATAAAACAACTGTATCTGTCAGCTGGCAATTTCATTGTTGTCTTTTTTGGTCTTGTTTGCTCCAGCTGATTACATTCCAGATAAGGAAGGTAATAACCTTACCTGCTGATAAGGAATTTCCAGATAAAACAATGCGATATCAGCGTTTTACAATCGATTGGGATATTGTCAGCAAACTGAAGGCAAACACTTTGAACATTTGTTATAACTGTTTTGGTAAGTGATTTGAAGTAAAAGAAGTAAAATAAAAGATTAAGTGTCTCAGATTTCTCTAACAACCAGAATGTTTGCATTTAAAAAATTCTGTATTTTATAATCTTGGAGTGTCCGCCATTTTGTAATGCGTCAACTGTTTTACGTCAGATTTTCGCCAACATGTTTCTAATTTAAAAGAGCTTTAATTTGATGTACGACTCGACCTATGCTTCTATTTAAGAATTTATCACCAACCCCTAGCGGGACGTCCCCCATAAGCAAGGATATCATGGTGAAATACATAAAATAATATTTTTTATATGAGCAAAAGTTTGATGTAAATTTTAGGTTCTTATATTGTAATTAGTTCAAAAAGTTATTAGACCGTCCCGGGACTTTTCAGCACCCCTGTATATATATATATATATATATATATATATATATATATATATATATATATATATATATATATATATATATATATATATATAATTATAAGTAGATATGAATTTGGGGTTCCTAGCGCACTTTTTTGACAGTCCGAAAATCAATGTATAATAATGTTTAAAGGACAATAAACGAACCTGTAAAATCAAACAGTAGATCTCAATGAGGAAAAATGACCAAATCTATAAACTGTTTTACTTCACTTGGTTTTCTTGTATTTTCTTAAGCTGTTTTAATGAAAAATCTATTGGAAATGTTGTAAAATCTGATTCTAATCAATGAACTATCTATTCGAAATGTCAAATTTTCTTCGAAAAAACGAAAATAATCTTCAAAATCTTTTGAAAAATCTTTATTCTACAATATTATTCATATTACATTTTTTTTCTTTTATTTTCTTCTTTCGAACAAAAATATTAAATGTAAGTTATCTTTTTTTATTTCTTTTGAACTTTTTATCATCCAATACATTAAAACATCTATTTGGCAAATGAACTTTGTAATCTTCCAATTCTGCAATGATTTTTAATCCAAATTTATCTTTAATTCATTCCAAATTCAAAGTTTGATATTTCTGATTTTCTTATAATTCCTTCATCTTCTTATATTTTTTAAACTTGAATTCTGTCAAATCTTTCAACTCATTCAAGAACGCCATTTACATAGAAACAATTATAAACGGAAATAATGAAAGAAGCAAGGTCATCACGAAGCATACTCACAAAGCATTCTCCACGGAGCATACTCACGGAGTAGTCTCAAGAATCTGTCTCACGAAGCGGTCTCACTAAGCAAGCTAATGAAGCAAATTCACGATGCAAGTTCATGAAGCAAGCTCATTAATCAAGCTAACGAAGCATACTCTTAAAGCAAGCTCACGAAGGAATCTCACGAAGTAAGTCCCCGAAAGCAAGCACACGAAGCATATTCACAAAGCATAATCACGAAGCAAAACTCACGGAGCATACTCACAAAGGATACTACTCACGGAGCATACTCACAAACGATGCTCACTGAGCATACTCACAAAGCATAATCACTGAGCATACTCACGAAGCAGTCTCACGAAGCGGTCTCACGAAGCAAGCTCAAGAAGCATACTTACGAAGCATACTCATGGAGCATACTTACAAAGCGGTCTCATGAAGCGGTCTCACGAAGCGGTCTCACGAAGCGGTCCTCAGGAAGCAAGCTCACGAAGCTCAAAGTCAAGAAGCAGTCTCACGAAGCTCGCTCATTAACCAAGCTCACGAAGCATACTCACGGAGCACTCACGAAGGAGTCTCACGAAACGGTTTTCACTAAGCGGGCTCACGAAGGCAGTCCTCACGAAGCAAGCTCACGAAGCATTCTCACGAAGTAAGCTCACGAAGCAGTCTCACGAATGGAGCTCTGTATACAACAAAATACATATACAACAAAAATATAGCAAATTAATAATATGAAATAAGAAGTATCAGAAAAAATATTTAACTTCTATACAGTTTATTACTCTCTCTCTCTCTCTCTCTCTCTCTCTCTCTCTCCTCTCTCTCTCTCTCTCTCTCTCTCTCTCTCTCTCTCTCTCTCTCTCTGTGTGTGTGTGTGTTTCCTTCAACAATTTTCCAACATCATATGTCAAAATTTTTAAGCTTTAATAATTGAGTCTTAAATGGAAAATGTGTATTATTAAATATTGTTAATATTAAAATAACAAATATCAATATTATAAGATTTTACGATTTGCAGGAAGTGATTTTCAAGCTCTGATGGACCAATCAGTAGAGAAATACGTAGAACAGAATATCTAAAGGAACAGAAAGACACAAAGCAAATTGCATTGCTCCTCGATCTTTGAAATCGCTTTTTGGAATAGGAATCGGTGTAAATATTTTGGGAATCAATGTAGGTGCGGGCATCAGTCATGGATGTGGATGGAGGCTGGGGAGAACAGGCCGTGCATTCTGGACATCCTGCATATGTCCCCTATTACGAGACACCAAATAATCACTACTATTAGTTCTACCGTAATTACGATAAACAACATATTTATTCTTATAGTTATTCTTGCAAATGAATGGAGTTTTGTTAATACACTTTTTCTTGTAATTTACTCTAGTATTGTTATTTTACCCATTGTGTTTTTATAGTAATAAATAATAAACTATTGTCCATGAATTTAATATTTTAACCAAAATAATTTAATAGTATAACATTCATGATTTCGTAATATGTAAGTGATAACTAACAAACAATGGGGATAACTAACATTTCACGAGGAGAATGGGATTGTGGATTAGAATTAAAACAAAGTAATGATTTGTATGTTAGGAAATTCCAGTGTTTATTGTACTGTAATTGTTGGAATATTTACAATTCAAAGTTTCGTCCATTTTTTGCTTGAAAAACTATATTAATATTGTTCAACGATTTTGATTTCCTGTTTTTTCATTGAAGATTTTTCGAATGAGTTGTAACAGGCTGATAGTACTAGGAGTAAAATGTAACTATAAATGTCTACTATATGTAAGCTTGTTAGAGTGTACGAAACTACACAGATCACGCACACACTAATTCTTACAGAACACACACTATTCTTTGAAGACTACACAGGTCATAAACACTCTTTTTTGAAGACTACACAGGTCATAAACACTCCTTTTTGAAGATTGCACGGGTTTTAACACATTCATTATTGAAGAAGATACACGTAGATGGGCCGACATATATACAGTCAGACAGAAAGGTAGACAGATAAATGTACAACCAGACAGGTAGAAAAAACACACACACATACCACTATTTATATAAGGAATAGCTTTATGAGCTAGAACCACGAAATGAATGTTAAAACCCACTAGATAAGCAATCGGGGTACCAATTTACAGAGTGGACCTGAAATATAGTCTTAAGTAAGAATGTCGAAAAGTTATAATGTAAATATAGGTCAAGTTGTACACCATTTTTAAATTTGTGTTAAACCAAAGTTGTAAACATTTTCTTACGTTTTTATCTTTATTCGTTTCAAAATGTTGGCCACAAAACCGTGTTTTTATCTACTTTCTATTAAAAACTAAAGTGGCATATTGAACTGAAAGGCTTTTCAATTAGGAAATTATTACTGAACAAAATAAAAAAACCAACAATAAGATTCATACTAAGGTTTAAGTTATCGGTGATATTTTTCCGGTACTCTCAACTTAGAAATATCACTTACACAAGCATTTCAAAATATCTCGGCCCCACTTTGGCGAGCCATCATCAAATTAGTTTTCTTTGTGAAACAATGATAAGGTATAGCGTCACGATCTGGTATTCCTAATGGTTTATAAACCCCTAAGTGTAATGCGGGAAGGAAATCAGTGTTATATGTTTTCTTAAAAAATTCAAAGTTTTACGAGAACCAGTGCATTAACCTGCTAGATATTCAGATGTAACTGTAACAGATGTAACTAACTATCTAAGGGGAGGTGAAAGAGATACTGTGTGCCGGGAAAGGCCTGCAACAAGAGAATATATGATGATATAAGAATTAGAAATGCTGTAGATTACATCGCACAGCCAGGTGTTTTTCGTGCTTTGGGAGCACTTGAAAACTGAATCATTACTTCCAGAACCATGGAAGGCACTTTTTAACATTTATATGCATTTGACTATTATTGCATTAATTATATAAATCGCACTTTATAACCTAAAGTCATGTACAAAATGTGTATAACACTTTTCAGGGAAAACAAGTGCTATGAGATGAACTTTCTAAATTTCTAAGAAAATTCAATCAAAAGTTTCAAATTGTGAAGAGGTACTCTTTTGAAAACCTGGGACGTGAAGTCAAAAAGTTGTATGAATATAATTAAAATATTTAAATAATTTCATAACTAAAATAAACATTATTTTTTTAAAGCTTAAACGTATAACTTAACAAAGGATCGACTTGTTACAATAATCATTGAATGTAAGTAAATACATTTTAAATATTATCGTTTACAGCTTTTCTAGAGCTTTCTATTAAAGGTTAATATTTTATTAATCTTTTAACTAACGTAATTACAAATTAAACAAATGTTAACATCTAGTACATATAATATAAATTTGTGCTTCTTCTACTTTATAATCAACCAATAGACCTTGTAAAATATCAATAATAAGGTAATCCATTATTTAATTTGACGGTATTTAAATTTTAGTGCTTGACTTGAGAAATTATTTATTAAAGAACGCCTACAATAAATATACAGATAATATTAGATATGATTAATGGAAGATACGATGTTCAGTGGTGTTAGTGCGGAGAGGAGAGGAAACTGAGAGGGGAAGGGAGATGTGTTGATACCAGCAGAATATATCTGCGTATCCGGGGCCTTATACCTGTACATGCGGGAGATATCTCTACTGACATCGGGTAGGATGGTGCTCTGTAGGTTTATGATTTTAACGGAGCACTTTGTTTGGGATAGGGTTATTCACATAGCAAGGCCCTATGCATTCAAAATAATAATGGGATATATGTTACCTCTGTCTTATGCATTATTAACAAAGGGTTGAAATTCAGTGCCTTATCCTTAATAAGTTTACTTACATATCTTTAGAAGTTTTAATGATATTTATGACTTTCAGCTGTGAGCACCAGTGGTGAGGTAATTCTGGCGATTTTTTTAAATTTGGTGTGTGAGGCATTCTGCAAGTGAAAATGACAGTTTTGGATTTGTGCCCACCAAAGGCTTTTTAATATAAGAGGTCGTCAGTTTGATTATAGTATCTTGATTCACATGATATTTTTTCTCTAGAATGATATATTTTTCATTCCTTATGATTACTCGTTATCACTGGACACCTATTGAGATTGTCAGCTAGAGTGTTGTGTTTGACTGGTTTGTATTTGATAAGATCATCATAATGACCCAGTGTTAAAGGGAGACGAATTGATCTAGCTCAGGCATTTAGAAATCTTTAGTACTTGTAAGACATACGTAATTATATTAGTAAAATAAAATTCATAGAATCAATGTACAGATAGTTGCTGGAAAGGAAGTCTTGTATTACAATTCGAGACAACCATCCTCCGGATGTAAGTGGATACGCACATCCGCCCAGACGCCGATGGTGAACAAACAGGAAATGCTTGCTTAAGCAGCGGAAATGCTTATATATAAAAAAAACCGTGCGAAGATGTAAGGGGCATCCATGCTGATATGAAAAATTTGTACTCACCAATTATGATGGAGAGATTTGGCATAGGCGTGGCCATTGGAGAGCTGGCGGGAGAACAACATCAAAAACTGAAGAACAAGGAAGAGAGGGGGAGGTCGAGGACGGGAAGTCGAAAAGCGAGGTTCGGGAGTGCTAGTGTTGGTGTTTCGTGTGCGGAAAAATATCTCTTGGCGTAATAAGTGTGAAGTGGAATAAAATGTAAGTAATTTTAAGAACTTCATTAATGATTTTCAATTCCATATCTATTTAAATGTTCACAATTTCAAAAATGTAAATTCATGTAAATGTTTGGCTATTTAAAAGAAAGTTTCTCACGTTAGTACATGAACTCATAATTATTGCAACACTACAAAATTACTAGTGAATGTTATAATTAATTAAATTTAAAAATAAATTGTAATGAGTAATTTTAATATTTAAATATGTCTTCAAAGTACTAAGGTATTAAAATTTGTGCTTAATATATCGGTTGACGCAATCTATTGTTAATTAAATTTTTTTATCAATTTAATGAGATGTTGTTACAAAATAAAATATGTGTTGGTTCATTTGAGGGTATTGTACTGGCAATCTAACCTATTATTAAATCCTCTCACAGCAACCCTTGCTCATAATATGTCACAACCTTAATATTAAACTAAACCAAACTTAAAAACCTTACATGGTGGAGGCGCTAAAACTCGATTGGCATTCAAATTCCTCACATGGGCAAGCAACATAGTTTCATAGGCTAGTTATAAAATTAGAACTAAATAATATTTATAAGAAAGTATTTAGTATTGTTAATTATTATAAACAGAATCAACAAAAAAACGGGAAATAGGGGGAGGTCATACTAACCCTTACCGAACTTCCCCCTTACTAAAAGCGAAAACAAATAACACTATAGATCTTAACCAAAGGAATCGACAAACTTACAAATGTATAAAGTCTATGACATTTACTCCAACTAACCCCAAAGTACTACCACTATCAACCCCTGGAAAGACCAATTCAGAAGTGATATTTAAAGCCATAGATTAAAAATCAAAAATTTCCCACCCTTAAAGAAGATGGAAGAAATTGAACAACCTATTATGCAAAAGCCTATACACACCATAAAACTTCAATCTGTGTTCAATCCAACCCCAACCCTAAGTGAACCAAACCCCTCGGGGACAACAAATATAAATAAAACCCAGCTTTACAAGAAACCTTGCAGTTTCAGAAAATTTCACACGACAGATAAAACCTAGCATATTAAAGGGAGTAGCGCACGTAAAACAGGACCCAGATTGTAGTACAATGGGGGAGGTAAACACACATACTGGATTGGAAGAAACCATTGACATAGACGCTATACAGATTTTAAATCACATAGAGCAACAGAAGAAACAGAATATCATAGATTGTACTAACTTGCAAGAAATAACGCAAGACAGGATACACAGACCGAGGAAAAATAAAATATTATTAGGGGATATTTAGGAACTCATATTTAATTGCGAAAATAAAACCACGAAGAAGATACCTGTCCTAACAATAGACGTAGCCTTGACCACAAACCCTCGACATCCAGTACCCTGCATTATAGATACGGGATGTAACATAAACATTATTAGAGCAGACCTAGTTTGTGAAACAAAATTAAATACTAGCAACATACCCTCGTTGATATCGGCTAACGGTATAACCATTAACAGTTTTGGGTTCAACAAAGATTGCGATAAAAATTGGCAAAGTAATACTTGAAGACACGTTGTAAGTGACACCTGATCTAAACAGCCCTATATTGGTAGGAAACATATTCCTATTTCAGAACTGCGTGGAGTTAAACTATAAAAATAAAACAATAAAAATTACCAAATATCAGATTGAACATATAATACCTATGAATGAACAGTGGCAGTTAGACATCAAGAATTTTAAAAAACACATAGGATTTAGAAGTACAGCAAATAACAGATGTAACAGCCCCACAAGACATAATTGTAGCACCACATCAGCATATTAGGATTAGCTCCTTAAAAGGTATAGAGTCTCGAACAGCCCTCGAAACAGATAGGAATCTAAGAATAAAAAAGATATGTCATGCATATCTTACAGAAGGGGAAGATGGTACAGATACAATTGTAAATATTTATAATGCATCAAATTTCCCAAAAAAGATACCCGCACATACTACGATGGACATATACATTACCCAACTCTTGAAGCACAGCCTACCCTGGAACACCATCCCACTACAAGTGACACAGGGAAAACAATATTGACAGATAAGGACGGGATAGTATTTGATATCTCACCACATTTAACCCTCCAAGAACACAAAAAAGTCCTTGACGTTTTACAAAATACAGACACATATTTACAACAAAGGTAATCGATTTAACTCCTGCAAACATACCTCCTGTTAAACTCGAATTAAAACCGAATACGAAACCTGTAAACTCACCACCGTATAGGCAGAGTAAAACAGAAAGGGAAAAATTAAACAAATTATTGGATGATTTAGTACAAGCAAAAATATTAGAGGAATGTCAGAATTACACAGAATATGCAAGCCCAGTATTTTTAGTGAAAAATAAAGATGGAAGCGACAGAATGGTAGCTGATCTCAGGAAGGTTAATGCACAGTTGAAAACAGATGCCCACCCCATTCCTTCAGTAAACCTGGTTTTAAACTCTTTGAACAAAGCGCACACATTTACAAAATTAGACCTTAAAAATGCATTTTATTCCATGGAGGTTAAGAAAGAAGATAGGCATATCCTAGCCATAAAAACACCTGATAGACTTCTACAGTTTTGCCAACTGCCGATGGGACTTTCAACTTCAACCACATTATTTAGTAAAGCCTTGAATGCGATATTAAACCGTCACCTTTATAATAAAGTCATCTGTTACGTGGATGACCTAATTTGTTATGGTGACTCATTTGAAAATGACTTACATAATCTACAAAAAAGTGTAAATTTCTCTACAAAAGTGTAAACATTTTAGGACACGAGGTATCACGGGAAGGCATTTTACCCCAAAAACGGTCAGTAGAAGCTATCACCGAATTTAAAAGACCAACTTGTGTAAGGCAAGTGAGACAATTTTTAGGATGCTCAGGATTCTTCCGCAGATTCATCCAAAATTATGCCAAAATAGCACAACCCCTTACTGAGGTAATAAAAGATTCAAATAAAAACATGGAATTTAAATGGACGGATCTATGTGAACAGGCTTTTATAAAAATCAAACAAATTTTGACAAACCCACCATTACTATCACATTGGAAGGACAACAGGGAAGCACACATTTATGTAGATAGCAGTCTAATTGGATGCGGAAGCAGCGTTAATACAGTTAGATGAAGAAAATAATAGAATGTACCCAATTTATTACATGTCATTGCAATGCTGAATGTGAAATGCTAGCGCTAACCTATGCTGTGAACTACTTCAGAGAATTCATGCTTGGTAAACAAAAAACAGTTTATACGGACTGTGCCGCATTACAGTTTTATAAAAATTTTAAGCACACTTCCACTAGATTAAACAGATTAGCACTGTCATTAAACAGACTACGACATTGTAGTAAAAACATAAACGTGGCGCTACAAACGTGTTAGCAGACGCCTTAAGCAGAAATCCTTTAGAACAACCTTTGGACGAAGAATTTACGGACGTGTGTTTAACTGTCAATACTTTAATACAGACAAGTCTACCACTACTACAAGCTCAAGACAGTTATTTTAAACAAATACGCCTTGCGATGACCTCACCTGAGGCGGTAAATAAAAAATCAGACGGGCTTCAAGACATTGCGAAGAAATAGATGGATTGTTATATTTTCAAAACTTTCAACGGACAAGAAACTAGAGACTTATTGGCTATACCCCAAAAAACAAACACAAGAAATATTAAAAAATATTCCATGACAACCCCTACACGGGTGGACACTTATCACATCACAAAACAGCTTCAAAAATAAAATTACGATATCACTGGCCGAATATGTACAGTGATCTCCTCCAATATACAAAATCTTGTGAAGAATGTCAACTACGTAGGCCAAAAACAAACAAAAATTACGGCATACTACAACCTATTGCACCCTCCATAAAACCCTTTGACAGAATAACAACAGACTTTGTAGGTAATATTACACAAAGTAATGGTTACAAATATATCCTAGTTGCAACTGATGCCTGCACTAGAATGGCATTTGCAACCCCTTGTAGAAATGCAGATGTGAACACGGTAGCGCAAAAATTATTAAATCTATTCTGCACATTTGGATTTCCTAGAATGATTAATCATGACAGAGGAACACACTTTATGAATTCTGTAATTACACAGTTACTAAATGCACTCGGGATTGAACAAAGGCCAGGCGCTGCTTATATGTCACAAGTACAAGGTGCGGTTGAAAAATACAACCACACGCTAATAAAGGCAATATCTCATTACGTTGTGGAAAAAACCCCAAACTTGGTCAAAATATGTACAAATAGTTTACATTTGCCTACAACACGTCTGTAAACATTTCAACAGGCTACACACCGCACTACCTCATGTTTGGTTACGAAGCTTAACTTACCATCTGATTGTATATATTTACAGGTTAATCCTGAAAAAAATGGTGTTGGAAAATATAGAAATTTTAGAGCAAATACGCAAAGATATGCCGAAAATCATGAAAAAAGCCCAGGAGCGCAAAAGAAATACTTTTACCGTGACAAAACTCATTTGGATTTAAACCCCGGCGATGAAGTCTTGGTCCATTTCCCGAAAGACCGCACAAAAAATATAGTAAATTTCAAACACCTTTTAGAGGTCCTTTCGTTGTCAAGAAAAAAATTAACGAAGTGACATATGCAGTAGAAATTTACCACAGGGGAAGGTTAACAGAATAACCAATACATGTTGCTAGAATGAAATTATTCTATAAGAGAATATAAAAACAAATATGAAGGGACTTGAGCAATAATAAAATATTCAAGAATAAAATATACAATATTTCTCATGAACATCACTGTGCACTCACTGCCTTGTAGTAAAATTTGAAGAGATTGAAAAGTATCTTCGCAACAGTTTCATAATATATGAGGGTAAAAAGCTACTACATAGTCACGCAAGAATCGCTTTAAAGAATAGGTATTATACTCCAGGAGTTGAGAGACCGGTTAACTTGATTACGGTTTGAATGATTCATTATAACGTTATATAACCTTGAGAGTCACTAAAGTAAGTCTAACAGAAATAAAAATGTATATAAAAATCTCGATGTTGTGTCGGAAAACGATAGAGAATAAAGACATAAAAGTTTTAGAAAATTAAAACACCTGACTTTGTATTTTAAAGTAATTTTAGTGTAATTTAGTTATTAAGTGATAGGTTAGACGTACCAAAGATATTGGTATAGGTAATCCCAAAACACAGGACACTAACACAGCACACACGACACGACACAAGGCTCTGTCTGTAACCCACGGTAACCGTACTTAGACTGGCTAGTAAGACTTGATCGTGACTCTGGTATGTCTCCCAGGCAGATAAGTTTTCTGCTAACTCAACTAACTTCCCACGCTATACTACACCGACTGTGTTGTGACTATGACTAGGGGGCATTGCCTTGTACCAGCGGTCTGGGTCGCCAAGGGCCCTGGTGGTTCAGTCAGCTTAGTATGCAAGTAATGTTTCCCACGTACTCGTTTACTACAATAAAAAAGCGTTACTCTAACTTGACACAACGTACATATTATACTTACCTGAGCTATACGTGTATATAAAGTCTAGTAATAAAGAATATAAAATATGATAAAGTGTACTACATATATCATATTTATTTAAGTTAGTAGATAACAGTGTTAACATAATATACTCTACAAGGACTCAATTTTACTGAGATGCATCTCAAAGAAAGAGACATACATGTTCTATATTATATAATCCTAGGATAAACAAATACTTCAATATATGACATGTAAATGACTTAAATGACATGTTTAAATATTACATAGCTAATATACCATTGAAGGAAAGTAACATATATCTAAATAGCATGTATTAACACGGCAATATTGCTCATTAACAAACTATACAGACTTGATTTGGCAACATATATTATAATCATGATGATGACTATAAACAATAAGCACAAAGAAGGGATATTACATATGCCCTCAGAAACAAAGGTGCGTAGTATCGTTTTGTAATATAATAAGTTCGAACCTTATTTAAGAACACTAGAGATTAAGATGCATAGTAAAAATTATTACTCGTACATAGAGCTTGGGAAATTACGACACAACATCGAGAGGCGAATAAAAGATTTCTGTAAATAAAAACCTTAGGCATAAATGTGTATTAATTATAAAATATTAACCTGAAATGTATATGTAACCTGTAGATATTTAGTTTTAGAATTTCGACACCAAAAAGCCAACAACAACCTGAGACACCAGTCTACAAGACACCGATCTACAAGACACCACTATACAGCACTCTAACCGTCCCGACCACCCACGAGACAGATGAAGTCCTTACAGCACTTCCTACTACTACTACTGACAGAACTTGCCATCCCTCCTTTGACCACCTTTGCCAGCACATCAACCCACAACACAGGAGAACCCAATAAGCGTCTAGTACAAATCTTCACAGGAGCGTACTTTACTCCAATGCCTCAGACACTACCTTATACCGGTTCCATCCCTATCATATACAAAATTCCTTTTAACACACTCAGCAAAATTTACCTAAAAACGAACCCTCTCTAAATCTATGCCCTAAAAAACCTCAACAACTCCCAAACCTCTTGCAAGATACAGAACAACCATTCCACATTACAAACCTTCATACTTCAACAAATGGTAGCAGAACACCTCCTATTCATCCAAAGACAACAACCAGATAGAAACAGAAGGTCGCTCACGTTCGACGGAGATTTCTTCGAACGGTGTTGTGACATTGCGACAGAACACCAAATATATGACTTGGCAGACAACGAGGAAGATATCTCCACAGCATTCTCAACAAAACAACACTACCTACTCTCCGAGCTACCTCCGCATTCACCTACTTCGTTCACAATCTACAAGAAACAACACCACTTCCAGCTAAATCACGACGACAAAAACATAGTAAACAACACGGAACTCATTTTGTACATTTTATTAGCCTGGACTTCTATATTAACACTACTTCTTTTTATAGACCTCTACTTCATCCACATTAACAACATCAAAATAAAATTCCTGAAGCCTACAGTACATGAACGTGACTACCCAATGGATAACCTTAATAGACAATAAGTACGATTCGTAGGTAGAATCGTCATTAAGCCAGGGGAATGTAAGACATACGTAATTATTAGTAAAATAAAATTCATAGAATCAATGTACAGATAGTTGCTGGAAAGGAAGTCTTGTATTACAATTCGAGACAACCATCCTCCGGATGTAAGTGGATACGCACATCCGCCCAGACGCCGATGGTGAACAAACAGGAAATGCTTGCTTAAGCAGCGGAAATGCTTATATATAAAAAAAACCGTGCGAAGATGTAAGGGGCATCCATGCTGATATGAAAAATTTGTACTCACCAATTATGATGGAGAGATTTGGCATAGGCGTGGCCATTGGAGAGCTGGCGGGAGAACAACATCAAAAACTGAAGAACAAGGAAGAGAGGGGGAGGTCGAGGACGGGAAGTCGAAAAGCGAGGTTCGGGAGTGCTAGTGTTGGTGTTCGTGTGCGGAAAAATATCTCTAGGCGTAATAAGTGTGAAGTGGAATAAAATGTGAGTAATTTTAAGAACGTAGTATATTTTAGGGTTCATTAATCATTTTCAATTCCATATATATTTAAATGTTCACAATTTCGAAAATGTAAATTCATGTAAGTGTTTAGCTATTTAAAAAAAAAGTTTCTCACGTTAGTCCATGAACTCATAATTATTGCAACACTACAAAATTACTAGTAAATGTTATAATTAATTAAATTTAAAATAAATTGTAATGAGTAATTTAATATTAAATATGTCTTCAAAGTACTAAGGTATTAAAATTTGTGCTTAATATGTCGGTTGACGCAATCTATTGTTAATTAAAATTTTTTATCAATTTAATGAGATGTTGTCACAAAATAAAATATGGTGTTGGTTCATTTGAGGGTATTGTACTGCCAATCTAACCTATTAGTAAATCCTCTCACAGCAACCCTTGCTCATAATATGTCACAACCTTAATATTAAACTAAACCAAACTTAAAAACCTTACATACTGTAAAGTCTGCACAATCCTTGTACACTGTCACTTGTTTATTCAGAAAGAATTCTTTCCAATCGCTGACACAGAATAAGGCTAATAACCCACGCTCTGCATTTGCATATTTTGTAAAATATTTTTTGAGTTTGAAATAAAAAAAAGTATTATCTACTTTTGAAGGATATACTTGTGATAAATATCCACCAATCCTATTTAAGTTGCTGTACGTTTTAATAGTTTTTTCCTTCCTTTAAATGGGCTAAGATTGGTGGGTTAATGATGAACATTTTTATTTGTTTAGAAACCGTTTCACGTTATCTGTCCATTGAAATTGTATTATTTTCGTTACTAAATTTTGTAATTTCCTTTCATGGGTATTTAATGTTAGAATAATCTGTATTATGGTTTCTGAAGTCGTTTAAAATCCAAAACTCCTTCAACTATACTTCTGTTTTCGTGCTATGCCTTGTTTTTTGTTTGTCCAAAAATAATAATATTCTTACATAAAAATATACATTTTGAGGTATTCAGTTTTCTATTGGATTTGCTGATGTATTGCAGAATATTTTCTATATTTTCAATAGCTTGATCTATCTGCTTGACTGTTAAGGCTATATTGTTTAGTTTCATTGAAGGAGGAGCTCTTCTTGTTGGAAAGAAACTATTTTATATTATTTTATTAAAGACTACTCACAATTATCTAACAATTTTAATATTTTCAAAAAAAATAATAGAACATATTTTGTCTAGGTATACCAATACTTTTGAATGGAGGTGTTCGTTTTGGACTGAACTGATTTTTTGCCAAATATTTTATCTTTGCCACAGATTGCCACAGGTCAGACAGAATAGAGTTCTTATAGTAGACATAAAAAACCACCTACCCAAAAACAAAACATGCCTCACTTGTTTTTATGACATATAATGAATGCAAATCATGAACATAAAACATAAAGGAATACATTGGAATTATACATAAAGGCATAAAATTGTAGAATTATATAATAAAAAAATATGAAATAAAATCATCACAAACATTAGTACTTGACGAAGAATTTAAAAAACAACATTACCTTTCATACTTTAATAAAATTAGACAACAGGCAGGAAAACATTATAAGTTCTTCGTAAGAAGAAGAAGTAAACATAATATATCATTCATCAAAAGTAATGAGTCTGCGTGCATACGAGTACCTGACTGCAAACTATATCGGTGATTTAGGTTAGGTATGGTTGGTCAATCAAGGAAGTATTTTTTCATTTTTATGTATTCTATTTGTGTGTGTGTGTGTGTGTGTGTGTGTGTGTGTGTGTGTGTGTGTGTGTGTGTATTATATTATTTTACAGTATAGTTTCACTGCATATAAGAGTATGAATTTAAATCTTTCTGAATACGACCTACAAAGATGTTTATACCCTAAACCTAGTTATTATTAGGATTAGTTTACTTTAAACTTTAGAAACAAAACAAATGTAAAGTATATTTAAATACAAGGTTTCATATTTTACCTGCATGTCTACAAATCATATGAAAACTATTACAACAGAAATAAGAGCAGTACACAGTAGTGTTATATCTCGTTAAAGCTGGCATAACAAATAGCTATTTTTGGTTATAATTCTGCTAATAAATATAAACTAATAATGAAATTGTGATTTAAGCTTGATGTAAGCGTTTTCCAGCTAAAAAGTTATATTTGTTTGAGTGCAGTATGCTCGTTTCAAATATTAATTATCTAAAATCATATAAACATTGCTCCATGTAAATGGTAGGATTTTAGTTGAAACTGAGTTCAAGAAAACATTAACTTTGTATTTATCAATAACAATGATTATTTAATTTCAATTTACTTATTCAGTTCGTGTTTGTGTTTAATTAAATCATGGAACATGTGTAACGTGTCTCTTACGCGTACAAGAAATTTATGAAGCATATTTCTGAATCATGTCAACCTTCAAAGTAAACTTAGTTTACTGAGAGATATTTCAATATAAGAGAAGATATGAAATAGGTTACATATTAAAGGTTAAGTACTTATATTTATAAGGTAAGAAGTACCCTTACAAGTGTTGTAAACAGGCTTCGTTTGAGGTTGTATGCAAAATGTTTTATCCACAGCTCATTTAATGTGTTGTTGTAGACACATAGATAGACATAAATATATAAAAGAGAAGTTAACACCGAAACATCATGCATCATAGAACTCATTATAGTAGAAAGGATTCCATTTAAAATTTTAAAGTCATTACATGAAAACTTTCTCAGAATATCATGCTACATGATACATTGAGATTATTTCACACATACAGACACATGAAATTAAGTTTTTCCAGCCCCACGACTTATAGGCTCCGCCTCAGGTAACACATTCACTGACTTTGTAAGAAACAATTTTTAAATTTCCTGTGACGTTGTATCTTGTTAGAACAAACTTTGGTGGTTAAAGAGGTGGTAATTAAATTCTCTAATTAATAAAAGTAAATTATGTGTCATTTGTTAAAGTTTAACTTGAAACCCGACATAATACTAAAACGTTTTATAATTGCTGAATTATGGCAATAATAGAACAAGTTTGGTTATTGTTATTACATAAAAAATTATAAGATTTAAAAAACACAGTTCGTTAGTTACGTGTAAACAATTTTAAAGACAATAAATGTAGCATTGCCTGGGATCTGTACACGCAAGAACAAACCATGTATATATTGGACAGCGTTTCTGGACTTTCTTTTGAAGCCAAAATTAAATTCTGGTCACTCTTTAAATCATTATACTCTTTTTTTAGTTGTTTAAGCGGAGGAAGGAACTCGGATTTTATATTACCGTACCACCATCTGGTACAGAGTTTTATTTTAAATAGTATTTATTAATATGTAGTCCAGTGACGCAATATGTCCAGTTAGTCTGGTCTATACAGTATTCTAGTAAGTTATAGAAGCGACGCAGTAATATGAACCTTCAATGCCACATCGCAGTGTCATCACGCCCACCCCCGCGCACAACATAAACACTGATGCTGTCTTCACTGTCACATAGAGGATAGCAACAAATGCCTCTTGTGCTGTAGTCAAATTACGCATACCACACCCAGGGTTTACACATGCTTTTTGCCTCGGTTTCTGTACAGTAATATATATACACTCTTGCAATTGTCAGCTTATTGCCGCCCCTCAAAGCTGCCATCCTCAGTGGCTGTATAGTTTGCTTAATCGACAAGATTGATTTTTCGTCTGTACAGGTCCACTGCTTCACTATCTACGTCATAGTGTACACAAACTTAGAGTTATTCAAATTTAATAGAACACTCCTTGGTAGTATGTTATACAAATACAATACCCTAAAATACTAAAACACGAGCTAAATATAATTTGACAAACAACTTAGTTGTGCAGTTCAAACCGCGTTGAAGCGATGCTTACACAATTACATTCTTTGTATGGGCTTTGCTGTACGAAGCTATTTTCAGTTGACAGGTCATAGACGGGAACAATATTGTGACTTAGGGTACATTTCCGTTGTTAGGCCGAAAAATTTCAAGAACTTCACTGTCTAAACATTGTTTGTGATGCGTTGTGAATTGACAAAGTTAGGCGTTGGTTATGTCACCAGCTGTGTAAGCCGAAATAGATAATGTTGTACTATATGTAAATTAATTAAAGAAAAACCACCAGGCTTAATGAAAACTGATTAAAACTCGATGACTGCGACTGCATGTTAGGTCGACAGATGCCACTATTCTCATACGCCATCACAGTGTATAAAACTACAGCGAAGTTGTCAAATAAAACCTTTACTTCATAATATTAGTAATACTTCAAAACTCTTATTAATAGTAACAAGGTTTGCCATTGAACAAAAAATTCAAATTTTCTTTTTTGAACTTGGAAGGAAGATGAGGAAGACATCACCAAAAGAATAATCACTCTCTTATGGGAAAGTAACACTCTAGTAGTGGCCAGTTCGATGTGAAACTTTAATTCTTTTTTCGAAATGAAACATATTTCTTTAGAGCTACTATGATTGATGAAAAATTATGTCTTGTCGTCTTATAACAAATAAAATTTTAAAATAACAATAACCATTATTTAATTTTCACTAATAACATTGTATTCTTAATGTAGTACCACAAATTACACTATCCGACTTGTAACTAACAAAATAAGAGATGCATTACGTCTTCGGATGTACCTCGCAGAGAATGTCCATTACAAGATTAGATATCTGCAATGCCTCCTCACATTCCTTTAACAATCTACGTTATTTCTTCAACCGCTTCTATTTTATAGTTGGGAAAATATTGTTCTTTATATTTTTGCAGTACAAAGAGCATCTATTAAGTTTTTATGATTTATATATAGTTTTATTTAATATTTACTGTAAATATAGTTTATATCTATTTCAGAGAATGTACCAGATACTCGAAAATGTATAAATGTTTCAGAACATCATATAATGGCTTTTCTTAAATAATTGGCCAGTTCTTTCATTTGTTTGTTGATGTATATATTTATTTTATTAACAATCGATACTAATGTAGTTTCGTAAGTGCGTATTTGTTTTGTTATGTTTATTATTATTGTTTATTGCTTTTGTGTATTATAAATTTTTGATATATTATATATTATTATTTTATTTCAGTATCATTACAAACAGCTAAAATGCATTGGTCGTTATAGTATTTCATCTTCGTACAAATTATGTTCACCGCTGGTAGAACAAATAAATTTAGGTTTCATTTATATCATTGAACTTGATATGTCTCCTTGATATTTTAGTTTTAAAATTTAAGTACTACTGGCAGGGAGTAACACGAGTTTATCAGCTTTGTTTATTGCTATGTTTTCACTATGTTATTTTTTTATAAGAGCTATATTGCAGCCCATATTAGTCAGTAGGGGACGAGTGGTATGGGGTCCGTTTCTAATTTAACATTAATTGTTAGAGTGAGTGTTTTGTTACTCGTATCTACTTCTTACAATAGTACAGTGTGTCAAAGTCAATGTCAAAAATCTTGTATTCAAAAAATTACAAATCTGACAATGTTTCCTACACCCAAGCACCCAAAAGGGCGCGCGAGGGTTAGGGTAATATGAATATATAAATACCATATCTATTTAATCTTTGTGGCAGCTAGCTATTTGTATCGTATTTAGATTTACTACTAGAATTTAAAAATTTTACAAATATGCCAAAACTCAACAACACAACCAACATGCAAATATCACCTTATATAACACTCATATATAAACACACAATCATACAAATTTCTACACACAACATCAAACATACAACAACAACGAGCTATAGAAAATGTTTGCTTATAAAGTTAAATAGTACTAAATAACGGGGAAATAAAATATAACAATACAATACAACCAGAAACAGACTACTAAATGGTATCATTAAACAATTATTTACAAGTTGTATAATTTATACCCCATAACCGAGCCAACATCCTGTTCTAGACCATGCACTAGGAGTATGCTCCACAATCTCTTAAAATAAGTTTTATAGAACACAAAAACTCTGTGTGTGTGTGTGTGTGTGTGTGTGTGTGTATGTGTTCAAGTTCAAGTTCAAGTTCAAATCAGCTTTATTCAGGAATAACATGCAATACATTTTTCTATTGTTCCCATGCAACTCATAGGTTGTGCGTGGGATTGAAGTAATTATTATACATGTACTATATAAACTAATAATTTATACAATGTCCTTACGACAGTAATTACGTGTTTTATAACAGCTATAGCAAGATATACAAATAATTATTATATGATATAAAATATATAACATGGTAACAGCAATTATAAACTTCATCATCGATAACAAATAACAATAAGGTTTAACAACAAATATATATTTATCAACAGTGCAACAAATAACAACAACAACAATAAACTTCCTCAAGTAGCCTACACAAAAATAAATATTATATACTCCATAAATATATCTATAATAAATAACAGCATAACAAATAACAAGGCCAAAGTGAACAACTCGAACAATGCAACAACATTGACTAGAACCACGAACATGCAAAGAGAATAAGTCACATAAGTTTAAAAACAAAAACAAATTTGCCCTCAAAAAACCCATATTCATATCATCAAATTGTGTTTACTACAAAAGATATTACCTTCATCTTCACCTTAGGCTTAGCTTCAAATATTATGCTGTTTCCGTAATACTGCACTATTGAATTAAACATTGTAGGTCCCTGATAACATAGTTGTTTTCTACAAACTTCCTTTACAAAAAATGGTGTTTCAAGAAACATGTATTGTGTACTGCGAGTAACTCTATTAATTTCTCTAAACTTATATTGTTGTAAAAATTTATAAACATGCATTACAGCGCTATAAACATATAACTGTTCAAATTTCAAAATATTATGTTCAGAAAAACAAATAACTCATGCTCTCCATCCGCCTTAACCCATAAACCGTGCGCAGTGCAAGTCTCTGACACATTATAATGTTCCTGATTATGGTTGGGTAGGTTCCTCCATAATGAATTAAACCATACCTCAGGGTACTCTCAAACCACGCCAAGTAGAGAGTTCTTAAATGGTCACCACCAACAAAATTTGTCATATGGTACAGCCCGTAGTTAATCTTATTAAGTTTTTTTGACAGGTAATTAGCGTGCTGATCCCATTTTAAGTATTGGTCAACATGAAGCCCTAGATACTTAACAGATGCGACTATTTCAATATTTTCACATGTACAAGAATACAAACATTGGTGTTTATGGCAAACCAAATCAAAGGTATTTTTTAGAGTTTCCTTAGAAATATCACAGTCAAAAAACATTGTGCACTTAGATTTTGATGAGTTAATGATTAACTTATTTTGAATTAGCCAAGCAGAGATTTGTTCCAAATCTCTATGAATTTTGTATTTTAATGAGTCTCTGTTGTAAGCTGAGCACACCAAAGCTGTGTCATCGGCATAAGCAAAGATTGATGAATAAAAATTCAGACTTAACATATCGTTTATGTATACTAAAAACATTATAGGCCCTAAAACCCCCCCTTGTGGTGTGCCGTAGTGCAAATACATTGCATCACTCAAAACCTTGTTCACCCTGACAACCTGTCTTCTATGATAGCAAAAGGATCCAAACCACTTTAGTGCGTTACCTCCTATACCATACAATCTTAATTTATTTATTAATATATTAATATCCAAAGCATTAAATGCCTTCTGAATATCCAAGTAAATTGCAAGTGTGTACTTATTTTTATTTATAGAGTTATTAATGCAACTTATATGTTTTTCTATGGCTATATCTGTACCTTTCTCCTTCAGAAAGCCAAACTGATTTCTGGAGAACAAGGACCTCTCAAAAAAGTAATCTAGTAACTTGGTTTTTATTACTAGTTCAAATACCTTAGCTATTGTGTTTATTACAGAGATCGGACGGTATGATGAAACACTAGAGACAACACCTGTCTTATAAATTGGTACTACAATAGCCACCTTAAAAGTATCAGGAAAAATTCCTAAGCTTAAACGATTCTCTAAAAATATGTAACAAGAAAGGGGCAAAAATATCCATATTTTCCTTTACTGTTCTGCTACTTATACCATCAACCCCACTACTAACTTAATTTTTTAGTGATTTAATGGCATGTACCACTTCATCAAGGCCTTCAAGGTGCACATTACATTCTGAAATATTATAATTAAATAAATCACAACCAAAAGCTTCAGATCGCAGACTCGGAATAATACTTGTAAAATATGAGTTAAACTCATTAGCTACAATTTTTTCGTTACCATTAACATTCAACACCACATCTCCCACTTGGATATTATTTAAAGACTTTTTGTTCCCTTTTACAACTTTTTTTATTACATCCCAGTACTTTTTTGAGTCACCGTTACAGTTGTTAATCAATTTTGAAAAATAAGTAAGCTTGGCTCTTCTTATGTGCCTTGCTACATGTCTTGAATACCTTTTATATGAATTTCTTTTCTCTAAATTGTCCCTGTCTTTTTTAAAAATTTCAAATAATCGGTTCTTTTCATGTACTAAGTTAATAACGTAATCTGTAATCCATTCTTTTCTTTTCCTATTATTGCTATTTATTTTTTTCAGAGTGCTCGATGCATTGACACAATCGCAATAGACTTTATAAAAGTTCGAGACAGTCAAATTTACATCATTATTATCAAAAATTGAACTCCAGTCAGCCAAATGCAATTGTCTTTTGAGCATTTTCTTATCCAAAACAGAACAAAATATTTTTTTTTATCTTTGCTTGTCAACTCCCAACAACCTTAAATCTAAAGCGTATTGATCTGTTATATTCAGCTCCAAGACACAACTGTGAAATTCAATTTCTTTTGAGTTTCTCACAAGTATATGATCTATACAGGATATACAGTTATTAAATATTCTAGTAGGTTTGCTTATTAAACTTTCAAAGCCATAAGACGAGATTAAGTTTAAATAATCCCTCCCGGAGCCTTTATCCTTCAACAAGCAAATATTAATATCACCTATTATAATAGTAGGATTACAGGATTTACTTAAAATAACCTCAAAATCATTTTTAAACTGATTAAAATTGAATTTACATTGCCTATATATTGCAAAAAGTGAAAACTGAACTAGATGATTATCAACAGAGAGATTAAAGGTAACGTTAACGAGCTCCGATGTAGCGAACAGATAAGAGCTGTGAGTGTGGGGAAGGTCAACATCCACGTACACCACCACGCCGCCCGCCTGGTTGTCCGGCCTGGGTTGGAATATCATGTCGTATCCTGGCACGATGTTCTTCGCCGCTCTTTATCCAAACCTCCGTTAAACGATATAATGTTATATGAAAAAGGCAAACTGCTCAAGTAGACTATTAGTTCGTCAAAATGTTTCCTTAAACTTCTAATATTTAAATTAAATATTTTGAAATTATTCGCTGAAACAGAATAAACCATTTTATTTTACAATCACAGCACTTTAGCATCATTTAACACCCCCCAAATTGTGTGTGTGTGTGTGTGTGTGTGTGTGTGTGTATGTGTGTGTGTGTGTGTGTGTGTGTGTGTGTGTGTGTGTGTGTGTGTGTGTGTGTGTGTGTGTGTGTGTGTGTGTGTGTGTGGTGTGTGTGTGTTAAGAGTAATTTCTTTTGATTCCTAGGATGCTGAGTATCATTGGGACGTAAATCGTCTTATTTATGAAAGTTTAAATAGTGATTTTTGGGGTATTTTAAAAGATGCCAGAGTTGATTTGTTGTAATGACGATCTGTACTAAATTCACTAAAAGGGATTTTATTCTTCATCTTCGTGTGGAATTAACAAAACTTACATGGGACTTGCTACTGTGATGTGGTGCAGGATATAGGTGAGTCACCGACAGCTGGGGGAGCTGTTGACCTACTGAGAGAACAGCTGATCTTTGTGTGACGTGTGGTAGATGGTGACGTCAGCACTTGGGACGAGGCACGGCCATGACGTAATTTGTGTTCTGCTGGTGAGCCGCTGGTCTTTGTACTAGGTCATGGTGCTGTCCGGTTGATCTGTTTGTTTACTAATCTGTGTTTTATTACTCGCTATGTAACTATGTGGGGAGTTTTATAGTTTTCAGTCTGTTTCTGTGTACTTCCTATACGAGATAATTCTTTGTCGTATATATCACCTTATCCGAAATTTACTTCTTTAGACAAAGTTTGCTGATTATTACTGTTATGATGAAAGTTATTATTAATTGATGCTAGGACCCAAGTGTATTTAGGAAAATACCTTTTAATTTGGGGTTTGAAACCGGTGTTTACTTAATGTTTTGCTTTTACGAGTGTAACAACATTGTTTGGTGTGATGAGTTTGAACTAAGCAGCAATCTCATCGTTTATTCTTCGGATTTTAGGGATTGCTATATGAAGTTTAGCGATTATATTATTTTATATGTGTCGAATATATTTAATTATTATAATGTTTAAAGGAGATAAGTTCTTTTGAGTACGGATTAATTTTGGAATTGATGACTTGTCATATAATTACAATATTTGTATTTTTTGTGTTCATTATATCCAAAAAGTATTTTAGAACAATCCTGGTGATAATGTAATTCACGAAATATATTTGTACCGAATGAACGAACACGTGGGGTTCGTGATATCTGAGGTCGTAGTAATAAATACTCAATTTTCAAAGTTTAATTTTAAGTTTAATTGTGTCAAATAAAACCAAATTTTTATTGTTACAATAAAATAATATTTTGCCACGCTGATGCTAAAATAGAGCAATATTGAAATTAAATGATATCTTAGGGGGTGGGCCTAATGTTTCCAATGTTCTTTGGAATGTTTACTACTAACTTAATTATTTCATAAAACTTTAAAATGACTTTCCTTCATGTTGACGTCGACTCATACACCACGGAATCAGCATCTTGGCTTAAAATTGCAGCTTTAGTCACGAAAAGGAAGATGAGCAGACTAGCAGTCATTTATCAAAACAACTTTATAATCACGACAAAGTGGTCTCGTCTGATAGGCATTACCACAACTAATACCTGTGGTAATATATAATATATACATATGTAAGTAACTTTAATCTTTACAAATGAACTTTACTTTACATTCAAACTAGATGTCTCACATTTAAGGGCTAATTTATAATACGAAAATAACAAATTTTACTTACAGACAAGGCGGCGAGGAGGTAACCGGATCCTGTTGTTGAACGGCTACAAAAACCAAGAGAGAAAACATTACTGCGCGTGCCGTTGATTGATCTCGCAGAGTTCCCAGTAATACATTAAAGAAATTAAAATGCCCGACTTTGAATTTATCGTTTCTAGGGAATTCAGGTCATTTTATAAGCAACAGAACATTTCCTGGATGCCTTCTCCTAAGTAATCTAACTAGCGATAAGTGTTGGTCTTTTATAAAAACAAATGAGTTATTAATGAAAACATCATAACATCCTGTGAACAACCACAATAGGTAATGATGGATCTAATAAGCTGACTATACTTTAATAAGTAATTTAATATCCGGTTTGTGAATGTTTCATATGGGAACAAAATAAT
Organism: Homalodisca vitripennis; assembly: GCF_021130785.1. Lineage (NCBI taxonomy): Eukaryota > Metazoa > Arthropoda > Insecta > Hemiptera > Cicadellidae > Homalodisca > Homalodisca vitripennis. Next base: position 73,281 of record NW_025777380.1, on the reverse strand, counting down.
ACTTATAATTATTGAAATTAATTATGTTTAAATTTAATCTAATTTATATTAACCTTTTAAAGTTACTAAGCACATTTTTCACTCACACCTAATAATCCTCGCTCACCATACAGGCTGCATAGAAGAGGTCATATCCGGTATAATTTGAAGACTGATCTCTCCAAAACCTGTATATTACGACATTCTGACTAAATAACAACTCCTTAACACTTCACTGTGACCGCCAACAATATCACCTCCAACTTCAACTTTCAACAACACGCACCATAGTCACTCAGGTAATGAAACTGATTATGCTCCTAGACTCTAACTACTTCTATAAAACAACATTCAGCTTCTCGCACACCAATAGATGCAAGTTTCAGCACGACCACACTCACTAAACGTGCTGTTACTCAACAACTAACGCGTCTTACATCATTCTACATCTCCTTTTCATGAAATCCTAGAATCGATAAGTTAATTGATCCCAGAACAAAACTTTACTCACCAACACCCAACACAATCCTAGAACAAAGCAGGCTACTTTATTTAACCATTCTTCATCTATGTTCAAGGTTTCTAAAATATTTAATTTAAATCGACCTGTTCTCAAACACCAGTACGTATCGCACCATTCTTCTAATATTTCACAAATTCATCTACAAGAGTATTCGGTGCGATTACTTTCATGGTCTCGGGGAGTGTAACACAAGCGAAATCTCCCGTACTGCAGAGAATTCTGCAGACAAACACGCGCTATCTCATCTTATCCTTTCCAAAACTCTCCAGAGCAACCTAATCTTCTAATCCTGCTCTTCCCTCAAACATCATATATCTCCGATCCTGAACTATCAAGCTTGGTCATATCTTTATTTCAACGTACCACCTATCGTGATGCCGCTTACCTCATGGTTAGACCGTGCTCAAGGTTCATACTTCTTGCCTTGTAAAACAGGTGCTCACACTGGAGCAGCCAAGGTACCTGGTAGAGTGGTTTCACCATCGAAGCAAGGTTGATCTCCCCAACACCCGTCAAACCAATTAATTGATATTTCTCAATAAATTTGGAATTTTAGTTGTTAATATTGTAAATGTTTACATCAAGATAAGTAGTTTTATTATTATTTAAAGATAAGAATTTTATTCTCTATATGAGGTTTAATGTAAATAGGGGTCTTAAGGTCCCAATTTCGCCAACAATAAATTAATATTTCACTTCATTATTTTACCAGGGCGTTGCTCAATTCCAAAAACAACTTTACACAGACGTATAAGCGTCTAGTGTGTTTATAGTAGCCTGTTAGTATCAGGCTTTCAGCACCTTCTGACCTATTTAGAGTCTTCTGTGCATGTTTTAGTTACCATGACTTCGGATTGTAATACCGTGCCATGTTTTCCTAAGAGAACCGCTAGTCTGTCTAGCTCCTGGCCCGTATTGGTTAAAAAGCAGCCCTTAAATCCATACGTTCAATAAAATCTGAAGTGTACTTGTTTATCTAGCATCAGTTTAGTAATTCAGAATACCTGAATTAACATCCGTAACATAAATTTGAATATATTGCTATTAATAAATAAAGTTCTATATTGTGATTTATTAATGAAAATACAGTATTTTTTTCAGGTTGGTGAAACATTTTAAACATGACGAAACAATAAAGATCAAATATTGAAAAAGATTTAGTATATTTTCCATTAATTGATATGTGATATGCAATACTACCTTTCGTTGGACGCATATTAATGGCAGAGCGGTAAGTATTAAGTGATGGTGAATGAACGTATTTCTTTTAAAGCCAGCAAACCGCAACCTTAATGACATTATCTTAACAGATAATGGAGCTCGCAAAAGAGGCAAGTCACAGACAACAGGAGTAAAAAGACTCTGACTACTTAATTAGCAGTATCAGACTATTAGAGTTCAGGTGAAACACAAGTCTTAATTACACTCTTCGATAACTTAAGTGTCTGAAAAGTGAACAGTTGGCAAATCGTTATACAACGATGCGTTAATAATTTCACATATTTAATAAAATTCGTAACGTATACACAGTTTAAGACAGGACACTGTAACATGGTTGCTCTAATAAATATGTATATTATTAGTTATGCACTGTATCCTCTAGTGGAGATACTCCATGACAAATAATTATAACCAGATTATTTGTTTTGTATCATAAATAATAATATTTAAATGGAGTTTGTGTTCTGCCAAATGAAATTGTAGTCTTGTCATGTTAACATTTTTTTAAATTTATATTGTTGCAATTTACCTTAAAGTAAATAATCCCTTTATATCTTAATCTATTTGAAGATATTATAAACTAAAACTTTATTTTATTAAATCATTAAAAGTTCAATTCATCATTCCTTCTACCTGTCCCATGACACTGAGGTACGGGCCCGGTACCAGTAATGTTAGGGGCTAGTGAGAATAGGAACCAGCCACATGCGGCTGAGGTGCGGGCCGAGCCAGGGCGCGCGGCAACAGTCAACAATGACAACAATGTCCGTGCCACTACCGGAACCGCCGCCGTGCAGCAGTATTGGGTTTGAACTGCAGATAACTACTCAGCTCCACAGCACATTCACTACAACTTAAATAGTCATTAATCACTGTAAACCTTATCTACTGCACGTTATTTCAATGATGTTTATAGATAGTCTGTTATCATCATTATAAAATAACCTAATGTCATTAAAATGTCATCATTATCATTCTAATGATTTCCAGCAATGATGTCTTTCTAATGAATTTCTTATCGTTTTATAAGTTTACTTTTATCTTAGTCTATTATGTACATTTTGTTTGAATTACTGGATTTATTTTCTAAGCAGGTTAAAACCTTACCAAAACTGGAAAATATCCTGAAAGCTTTCAGTTCAGTTGAGTGCGTCCCGTGGAAGTAGTCGTATCAAAAGTTTTGTTTTGTGATACCGTGATTCAAATTACGTAAAAGTTCAGTGTATAGTCAAGGCGCTTGTTGTTTTGTCTCGTTAGTGTTAGTGTTTCGGTTACAAGGAAAGCTTTCAAAGTGTGGATTTCCAAATTTTGAATTTATTTCACATCCAGTGAGTCAAACATATTTAATACACTTTAACATATTAAATTAATTATTATGAATTCTATTAACTTCAAGTATTACATTTACAACTGTTTAATTCCTTGTATTTACAATAATTATTTTATGCAGTATACTTTACAACTGAACTATTTAAGTTAACACTTAACTAAATTCAGCGATTCTACAATATTCTACGCTGGTTTTAACTGACTAATATGTGCTCTTTTTACAATATGTGGTTCACCAATTTTTTGAATAAGTACAAACAACATGATTTAAGAAATATATCACAGAGTAAATGCCAGTGTACCTTAAACCAAGCTTATTTTGAAACTTATTTGCTTTATTACTGAGAAAATGAGTTTTTAAAAATACCTTTGATCCTAATTTAAATGGGTGTTTGACCTTTTCCTCTGAATATCTCACTCTTCCTCTATTGTGTTCTACAGATTTCTTTACATTCTTTATTGCATTTTTAATTTTTATTTAATTTTAATTTCTTGAGGTGTTACCTTATTGTCTATCAGGTCATTTATTCGCCATAAATTACTTAAAGCATGGTTAGGACTATGATTAAACATAAGCTTAAATGGAGTACTATTTATACTTTTATTTAAAGCTGTGTTCAAACTCATTTGTAAATAATTTAAATATTTGTTCCACATATCTTGCTTATCATGATAAAATGCTTGTAACATGCTTTTTAAATTTCTAAGGTATCTCTCAGATCTATTCCCTGATGGTTTGTAAGGAACTAACTTATGATGTTCAATACCATACTTAAAACAAAACTGCTTAAACTCTTCACTTTTAAAACACCTGCCATTATCTGACACAAGTACTTGATAAGTTGAAAAATTATTAAAAACAATTTCCTCTAATTTTCTTAAGACAGTTATACTCTTACAATTTCTTAAATGTATTAACCAACAGTATCTTGTCATATCATCAACCACAATTAAAATATTATTATAACCATCTTTAGTTCTAACTAAGCTACCAAATATATCAATATATATTCTTTCCAAGGCTTGTTTGGCATGAGTAGCGATTGATTGGCCCTCGTATATACGTTGAGCAGGCTTAGACATTTTACATAAAGCACAGTTCTTAAAATTCAAATTTCAAATTCAAATTCTTTATTCAGCATGTAGACAGAGTTAACAATGTGTATGCTAAGTCAACAAATCATAACAAAATATAATAATGTCTCTCAATAAAATAATTTTACTTTTTCAAGGTTACACTATCTTATCAGCTAAAAAGTCCTTAACAGAATAGTAAGCCTTCTCGATCAACAACCATTTCAATTTTTTTCTAAAAACTGTGTAATCTTGGACTAATCTTAAGCTTAATGGAAGACTGTTAAAAAGAATTACTGCTGAATATATTTTAAATGATTTTCAAAAAATGAGGTGGAGTGTGGCGGGATATTCATAATGCATCTGGGTTTACTTCTTGTTCCATACATGTGAGTCGGAAAAAATCTATTAAAAAGGTGAAAGTTTTTATGAAGAAATGATAAGGTTTCCAGAATATAAATGGAAGGAAAAGTTAAAAGTTTGTTGGAGGAAAAAAGGTTAGCACATGAGGTTCTGGATGGGACATGACAAATTATTCTTAAAGCTTTCTTTTGAAGCCTAAACAGAGACATAGTTTTGGTGCTTTCAGAACCCCAAATGGAAACCCCGTAAGATATGAATGGATAGATGATGCCATAATAAGTAGCAGTAAGAATTTCAGTTGATGCTAAACGAGCCAGATTTCTGAGCACAAAAATACCCTGACTCAGCTTCCTACATACATGCTCTATGTGGAGATGGAAAGACAAATTGCAGTCAATAATAAGGCCAAGAAATTTTACGGAGCATTCTGAGAAAACAGCTTCATCACCCAAATGAATACTGAGCAAACTTTTGCTTGAATGGCTGTTTAATTGAAAATTCAATGAGTGTAGTTTTTGAGACATTTACCTGAAGACTGTTTTGCTCAAGCCAATTAACAAGTGCATTCCCTTCTAAGAATGTGTCGAGTTCCAGGTGATCTCTGGAGGAATTAGAAAACGTTAGTGACGTGTCATCTGCATATAGGCACAAGTTTGGCACAGTTAAGCCCTTACAAAGATCGTTGATAAAGATTAAAAAAAGGACAGGGCCCAAAATTGAACCTTGGGGCACGCCCTTGCTGATAGTTCCTTTCGTGGAAAACCTATTGCAGATGTTATTTGACGCATCAATAGAACTCACCTTAACAAACTGTGCCCTTTTGACCAGATATGATTGAAACCACTGAAGTGCGACACCTCTAATCCCCATGATAGACAATTTATTTAGAAGAAGAACGTGATCAACTAAATCAAAGGCTTTAGTTAAATCAAAAAATAAGCCACTAGACCGGTTACCCGAGTCAATAGTATCAACAATGTTCTGCACGACACAGAACATTGCGTCAACAGTACTTTTCCCTTGGGTGAACCCATATTGATGTTGAAACATCAACTTGTGCTGTAGGAAACTCCAAAGCCTTTTTAATACTATTTTCTCTATAACTTTAGAGAAGGTTGAAACTAGAGAAATCGGCCTGTAATTTGAACAGTCCAGATTGCAGCCTTTCTTGTACAAAGGGGTGACCATAGTTTCGAACAATCAGGAAAATATACCCATTGAAAATGAATGATTAATCAATTCACTGAGTGGCTCTGCCAGCTCTAAGACTACGTTTTTCAACAAAGCAGATGATATTCCATCTGAACCAGCGGAATTCTTTGATTTTAGGCTGCGAACCGACTCAGCAATCTCCATAGGATTAGTAGGCGACAAGAAAAAACGAATTCAGAGGACATGTGCTCAAGGCAGAAGAGCTAATATTAGGCGGAACCTTGTTGGACTTATCACCCACATTAAGAAAATAATCATTGAAAATATTACACACTTCTGAGGGATCATTAACAAACTTCTCCTAAATTATTCCTGATTTCTGGTTTTTGGTACTTTTTAAAGTCATGTGAACCTCGACTCTGATTAACGATCCCCCAAAGTGTTTTGGTTTTATTAGATGACGTTCTGAGCCGCTTAGCCACACTATCAGACTTGAGTTTCAGAATAAGCTTACGATACAACTTCTTGAGGCCAAGATTCTTTGCCTAAGGGGGTGGACAGAAGGCAAATCTTTCGATTCCAAGTAAGAGGATCTTAACTGTTCCCTAACCCTTATTGCCTCACCATCTAGCTTAATCCTACACTTGTCCCTACTCTCTGAAGGGACCTTTCTCCTGACCAAGGGGAAACAAACGTTGAAATAATAGTCAATGTGACTCAAGAACAGCTCAAACTTTGCATTTAAGTCAGTCAATGAATACAAATCAGCCCAGTTTTCCTTATTCAAGTAATATTTGAAGAGACTAATGTTTTCCTCTGAGAAAACACGGTTTGTAGCGGAAAAGAGCTGGGGATGACTTTGAAGATGATTGAGAGCCAACAATTGCAGCCTGTGCATGATGGTCACTTAAGTATGACACTATAACAGAGCTCGAAAAACAGGGTTCAGGTATATCTGTGTATATATGATCAATCAGGGTCCTAGACTTCTTAATCTCTCGTGTATACGAACGAATGGTTTGGCGAAGACCAAAGGACAGCATATCGTTTAGTATAGTTTTGGAGTCGTTGGAAGAACCCGCTAAATCAATATTGAAATCGCCCAGGACAATTGTATTTGGCACTCCCTTTCATAACCTGTGAAAGACAATCATAAATATTTTTGTAGAAGACCTCCTTGCAATTAAGGGGGGGTCTATATACCCCAACTATATAAAGTTTTCCACTGCCTAGCTCAACAGAAATGGCCACCAATTCACAGAAACCTTCAACGCAGTAGTTAGAGACATCAATAAGGGAAAAAGGAAGCATCTGGTTTAATGAAGAGAGCAACTCCACCCTTTTCCATTCCGGATCTACAGAACGAACTTGCCATCACATAACCATCCAATTGCAAAATGCCGAAATTGGTTAACGTGATGCTCACTAATACACACCACCATTGGATTTTCTTCCTGAATGAAAAGCTGGAGAGTTTCATAATTAGAATTTAAACCCCGTATATTCTGATGAAGGACCTTCAGGGAGCTATTATGAAAGCCGTTGCGTACATCACCTGGACTGAAGTCCAAGGCAGAAGCAACGGGGGAAAAGTCACGTAGTGCTAAGATGGGGGATTGGGATGAGGCGTTGAATCGTTTCCCGAAGTGAGAGCAGGAGTATCTGGTTCGGGTTCAGGTGTATAAGGTTTAGTTTCAGGAGCAGTAGGAGTATCAGGTTCAGGTGTACCTGGTTCAAAGGATTGTGTTTCGTCCTTATGAGCATTTATCTTACAAAGAATCTGATGCATTATGAAACCCAGTAGAAAATTACCCTCCTTATTCAGATGTCTACCATCCCTTGCAAGGTGACGCAGTCTTAAGCAAAAGTTTAAATCAAAATACTGTACTCCAAAGTTGAAAACACATCCAACTCTATCTGCTCATTCAACATGCACAGAGTACCATACTTCAAATCACGCCTTATTGGAATACAATTTAAAAATACCTTAGAAGTAGGGAACTTAGTTTTAAACAGTATACAAAAGATCTGCCATAGAATCTAGAATTAAACGTTTGCCACACCCCCCGTTATAACCAGGTCCACCATTATAGCACAAGGGTACATCATTAGTGCCAACATTTAAATAAATAACCTTAGGCTTTTCATTTAGATAAGACATAAGTTTTTGCTTTATTGTACGTATTCTGGCTCCAGGATTCATATCAATTGTAGCACCTGAGTCGGAACACTGCTTGCCCGAGTATCTCAATAACGAATCACCAATAATCAAACATGATTTTAAAGGTAACTCATTACAACGTAGGTTTTCATTACATGAAATATCATTAACAGTCAAGGGGCTATCGCTAACATTACTTTTATTTGCATGTATGTTTTTCTCTTTTGGCTGATTTCGATCTGTTACAGAGACAGAGGAATGAGATATCACTGAGAGCTCCTTAGCTGGCTTAGAAGTCCCGCATACACCAGGGGTCGTGTTTAACTCTGTACAGTCGTCAACATCAATATCACTCAGGACAGCATATTTATTCCCGCACTCGATTGACACTTCTTGCCGAGGAAGTTTTGTTTGTTTAGATCGTTTACGCTTTGAATTTGATTTTACAAGTTTCCACTTGTCACCTTTACATCTAACAAGTTTTACAGTGTCAACTTTACAGCTAGTAGTATGAGTATTGTTATCTAACTGAGGGGGGGATGATTGCGACTGGTTGTGAGAAGGAGTGCTCGAAGGTATGACAGAGTTGAGGGCAGGTGATGGACAGTCAGGTAAAGTTACAACATTACAATAGAACCAATCAGTGAATTCTTCCTTACGTCTAGGAGAACAATAGTAATTAACAATGAATTTTGCATTGACAATTACATTGAGACCACATTCAAAATCATTCGCCTGCTGTTGACATTTGATCTCTACTAGACTAGATTGAGGTACATTTAAATTTCTTAAAATGTTAAAATGTTTACTGCTGAGCTCAAATTTACACCCAAAACAGAGTCAATGTGGTAAGCCTTACATACACCTCGATCAATAAATAAAAGGGAACCAGTGTGTTTCCAGAGTCAGCTCTCTGCTTATCAACACTGTTATTTACACAAAGAAATACATACTTGGCATTATTGAAAGTGGAGTTGGACAAAGTGTCATTAATCGCCTCAGGTGTACCAACTTTTAACAAATGAGAAACAGCTGGGTTAAACAATAAAATTTCATCTCTACCCTTCACACTATTAGCAAATAGCTGAAAAATAATCCGAAATAATATGCTCCTTAACCCATTTGTAAGAACTACATTTTTTGTCACTAATACTATTTACACTGAGTTCAGCAGTTAGTAAATCTAGCTTATAACTGAGATTTTTTATAGTTAAATCGTTTTTTTCATTGGACTCAGACGACAACAAAAGCTTGGCTTTAATACTGCGAACATCGTCAGACAAGGTGTTGTTCTCGGCGATGAGCGTTGAGATGTGAAGCTCTCGCTGCCGTAGTTCGTCAAGCAACGATTGGACTTGTTTTTTAAGGTCGACAATCTCAACGTTCGATTCGTCCAGGATTTTAAAAGAGTTGTTCATTTCGTTCCTTCTCTGTTCCTTTTCTAAGTCAAGCTTCGTTGAAAGTAACTGAAGTTCATTACTTGAATGAGTGAGATCACTTAGGCAGCATTTATATGAGGAGTTTTGTTTATCAATTTTATTTAGAAAGATCACTGATATGTATACTAAGGTTAGTGAAATCAAGTTCTGGATAGTTAGTCAGTAGAAGTACCGCCACTATAGCCCAAGCCTCTGATTGGCCGAGAGCTCCGTGACGGCGACCAATGGGAGAGCAGCAAGCCCCCTCCCTGACTCCTCCCACACTCCAGAGCGATGGCGGATGGTGACATGTGGTGGTGGCATACGACTCCTCCCACACTCCCTTCCCTAGTAGATAAAGAGCGATGGCGGATGGTGACATGTGGTGGTGGCGTGCGGCGCGGCGCGCCATACGACTCCTCCCACACTCCCTTCCCTAGTAGAGCGATGGCGACAGTCATGACGGATAGTGACAGATGTGGTTCACTCGAAGGGTCATGGCGCGATGGCGATTAGTGACATGTGGTAGGGAGCTGCGCTCCAGATGACTCTTCCCACACTCCCCTTCCCTACTAGAGCGATGGCGGTAGTCATGGCGGATGGTGACAGATGTGGTTCCCTCGGAGGTTCATGGCGCGATGGCGGATAGTGACATGTGGCGGTGGTCTGGAAGGTAGGGACACTAAGTGACGGTAGCGATGGCCGATGGTGACATGGCGGCGGTCCGCCAGCTGGAGAGTGGATGCATTCCAAAAGAGCAGTGTGGTTGATTGCATCACCTCGTGCTATAAATAGTCATGCGTGCATTCCGGGGAGGCTTGATATAGCAGTTGCAACTGTTGGCTAGTTATATATAGATGCCAGATGGATTGATGTGGGCGATGGTATAAAAAGAGCACCACAACCTCTGTGCTGTAGCATTCTTGTTTTTGGCTGCTTTTCGCATAGGTAATTTTTCTCTATCTCTAGTTTGGCTAACAAATACTCACCTGCAAGCTGTATAAATACCACGGCTTCGTTAACCGCGTTAACCGGTATAGAATTGCGTTTAGTCCCAAAATAATTTAATAACATATCAGTTTTACAGAACTAAGCATTCCGGATTCCATTATGTCGGTAAATAATGTAGAGCCTGTACATATTGTAAACACCAATCAAACTTACGTCAGAAAGTTCAGGTTGTACGGCATGAAAACTACGTTCAAGTTTAACAGACCCCCTGTCGGTTACGACCGAGTTAGATTGGATCAAGCGAGGGTTTGAAGAAGTTGTAGATCGTATGAAGGTGAAACGCTTCAGACACAGACTATCTAGGTTTCACACTGACCAGTTTAAATTTCAAAAATAAAGGAACCGGGCTATGTAGCCTTTAGACCAGCCGCTGACGTAACACTTGATATATTATGGCAGATATTTGGTGGGATAGTCCAGAGTAATGCCGAATCCATTACGTCTAGTGACACATTCCAGGTGACCTGTACTGTTGTCAGCCTTCCTATCGTAGAGGTAGAAATAGACCCGGTAAGTACAGCAACTATAGCGAAGAATGCAAAAATCGAAAGGGTTATTGTCGTTGTAGAAAATAAAGACAATCTATGTTTACCCAGAGCTCTAGTCGTAGGCAAAGCCCATGTAAAGAAGGATCCGGAGTATAAAGCTATACGTCAAGACAGACGTCAGAGGCAAACACTAAAAGCTCAAAAATTAATGGCAAAAGCTCGAGTTAATATCGCTGAAGAAGAAGGGGCTGGAATAGCAGAACTCGAAAAATTTCAAGACCACTTAAAGAAATACAAGATAACAGTTTATAGTTATAATACAAAAGGCCGTGATGTATACTTTAGTGGAAATAATAATGACGCATTGTACAACATCAACTTGTTGTTTCATCACGACGGTCACTACAATGTAATTACCAACTTGACCGCAGCTTTTTCATGTCATTTTTACTGTGAAGCCTGCCATGTGCCGTATGAACATAAAGGAGAACACAGATGCTCAACAATTTGCTCTGCTTGTAGCACAATCTCACCCCCCTGCAAGCTCGAGCATGCGGGAATAACTTGTCCTGAGTGTAATCGTCACTTTAAAAACCAACGCTGCTTCATCGCTCATCAAAGTGACCTATGTAGAAACGTGAAAATGTGTCTAGACTGCGGTAAACTCATAAACAAAAGACTAAGGAAAACAAGCCACGAATGCGGTGAGGTGTATTGCAGCGTTTGCACTGCTTTTCAAACCCTCAAACCACCAATGTTATATGCGTCAAAATAAAGCATCCGCTAAAACCGACAATTTTTTATACATATTCTTTGACTTGGAGACTCGTCAGGATGATTGCCTCGAGAGTGACCCCCAACGTCAAGGTACACAAAGTTAATTTGTGTGTCTCTGAACAGTATTGTAACCGGTGCATACACAGCAACGAGTCTTGTGACAGCTGCGTGCAGCGTAGAAAAATCTTTGAACAAGACCCAATATCTAATTTTATGCACTACGTAATGGAAGTGCGCAAACCGTACAAAGACGTTTGCGTTATTGCCCACAATGGACAAGGGTTCGACTTCCAGTTTTGTCTTGAAATACGTGTTAGAACAAACAAAGTTTACTCCAGAAGTCATCACACGGGGGACTAAAGTGATATTGATGGAGCTTGACAATTGTACGTTTTATAGACTCCCTCAACTACTTTCCAATGGCTTTGTCTGCCCTACCTAAAGCCTTCGACTTAGGCCCTGAAAAGAAAAAAGGCTACTTTCCGCATCTCTTCAATACACTCGCGAACCAGAAACTACACAGGACCTATACCTGCAAAAGAGTACTACTGTCCTGATTCAATGTTTGAGAAAAAACAACAACAAGGACTTTGAAAAGTGGCACAACGAGCAGGTATGCAATAACTATGTATTTGACTTCCAGAAGGAATTAATTGAATATTGTATATCTGATGTTGACATCTTGGCTAAAGCTTGTATTAAATTTAGATCACTCTTTATATCCGAATGCAATGTTGACCCATTTTTAGAGGCTGTCACTATAGCTAGCGCGTGTAACCTGGCATTTAGACGTAATTTCTTGAAGCCAGAGACAATAGGCATAATACCGAAGAAAGGTTACAGGTTGGTGGATACCCAGTCGTCTGCTGCACTCCAGTGGTTAGCTTATGAGGAAGAGCAGCGGGGTGTGAGGATCCAGCATGCTGGTCGAGAGCGGGAGGTTAAAATCGAGGGGATGAAGGTGGATGGTTTTGATGGGGCGCGAATATATGAGTTTCAAGGTTGCTACTACCACGGTTGCCCAAAGTGCTTTCCGTACAAAAGAGAAGAGCCTCTGAAAGAAGACCCATCTGACACCCTCGAATTGAGATACGAGAGGACAAAAGCCAAAATGGAAAAAACTCTCTCGAACCCCCTACGAACTAGTAGAGATGTGGCAATGCGGATTTAAACAATCTGAAAAGAGATCGAGATCTCACACATTTGGAAAATCATCCCGTGTTGACAACCTTACCGCTCAATCCCCGAGACGCTTTCTTCGGAGGAAGGACGGGGAATGCGATGACATACCACAGGTGTACGGAAGATGAGCAAATACACTACGTAGACGTATGTTCCCTCTATCCCTACGTCTGTAAACGGGGCAAATATGCGATTTCCCATCCTTACCATCTACATTGGTGACAAAGAGTGCAGGGAAAGGGGAATGCAAGCTGAGGGTCTTCTAAAGTGCAAAGTGCTTCCTCCAAAAAGATCTGTACCACCCAGTGCTTTCCAGCTCGAATGAATGACAAATTAATGTTTCGTAACTGTGCAATGATTGCGGCGAAGAGCTCAACAGCGGAGAATGTCAACATAGCGACGACGAAAGGGCGTTGATTGGCACATGGACGATGGATGAAATACGCAGAGCAGTTGAAAAAAGCTACAAAGTTGTCGAAATGTACGAGTTGTGGGAGTACAAGATGGCCACCTTCGAAGAAGGTGGGACTGTTCACTGAATTTATAGATAAATTCTTAAAGATAAAACAAGAAGCATCTGGCTATCCCTCCTGGTGCGTCACAGATGAGGATAGAGAGAGGTATGTTCAAGACTACTTCGAGCACGAAGGAATCAGACTAGATCCAGTTAAAAATAGAGAAAAACGAAGGTCTCCGTTCTCTCGCAAAACTAATGCTTAACTCGTTTTGGGGCAAGTTTGGTCAAAGGGAAAACCAAACAAAGACTCTCATCACAAGGGATCCTGAAGAACTCTTTAGACTATGCATGGACTCAGGAGTTATCGTCAACACAATACAGGAAGTCAGTGAAGACGTTGTTCTGGTCAGTTGGCAACATCTAGAGGAGGTTGGCGAATCATTAAGTACGGTAAACGTTGTCCTAGCAGCCTACACTACAAGTCAAGCCCGATTAAAGCTTTATGATCACCTGGAAGCACTGGGTAAACAAGTATTGTACTACGATACAGATAGCGTTGTGTACCTATACAAAAATGGTTTATACAGAGTAAATACCGGTGACTATCTAGGGCAGATGACAGACGAGCTGGCTAAAGACTACGGTCCCGGTTCATATATTATCGAATTCGTTTCCGGTGGTCCAAAGACGTACGCTTACCGTGTTTTTTCTACAAACAAAAATGATTTTGTATGTGTCTGCAAAATTAAGGGCTTGACTCTTAACTTGAAAACTTCCAAAAATTTAAATTTTGAAAAACTTAAAGAAATGGTTCTTAGTGAAACCTGGGTAACGCTTGATATTGAAGAAAACAGAATTAGGAGAAACAAGTCTAGACAGATAGTGACCGTCAAAGAAACAAAGGTTTTTCAAAATTTACTGGCCCAAAACGCAAGCGTGAAGGTGAATATGGTACTTTACCGTACGGTTATTGTAAAAAATCTAAAACCAGCTAGAGTTGGAATCTTCAGCTGTCTAAAGGAGGTATTTGGTGTACTAGAGACGGAAACATTATCACAGTGAAATGTAGTGATCTGTTAATGATAATCGGAGACAACAATAAAAATAACTCACCCTTTTGGAAGTCTAGTAGCCGTTATCCTAGTACTCTCTCCAGCCGTTCCAGTCACCGCCATCACGCAAATCGAATTCGTCTTCTTCTTCTTCTTCCTGTATTGAATATCCACTCTCGGATTCTGAGGTCCTGAATCAAAAACTCCCATCCACTACTAACACTACCCCAGGAAACTGTTGAAGAGGTGAATGAGGACGATCTCGAAAGGGGACACGGTGGTTGTGATGGAGTCGACAACAGGTCAATAACACTTAAATACAAAGAATAAGCAGCAATAATTACTGATATCATCTCGAGTTGGCGCGAACACACAGTACTGAGTGAGACGACCCACAATTATAAACACCAGCAACTGCATGTGGTCACCACATGTGGCGGTGCATCTCTGCATAGATGCACTATCTAAATATAGACTCCAGAGCCGGGGTGATGAGGAGGTTGGTCTAAACACTGTAGAAACAAACTTTTCCTTCGGTCTCTGTGAGATGTGACCATATAAGGTGGGAGGACTCACGCATGTAGATGTGTGAAAACTTCACTGGACGGTTATCTCGAGTGACCACCACCTCTTAAAAGTGCTCCGGTAGATCTAGATGTGGGGAATTATTATTATTATTGTACATGTGTTCACGTCAGTATATGTTTTCAAAAGCATTGTTTCATCCTGCAGTCGTATCTCGACTCGCAGTCTTCAGAATATGCAATAGTTTTGTCCATGGACACGTATTTAAGACCCTGCTGAATCCAACCTTACCCAAGCTCTGCAGTGTAAAAACTGCATCCTAATCGTTCTCAGCTACTACTTCCACGAGGGAAATGAAGTAATTCAAACCGTTGAGCTTTTCCAAATTCTAATGTCATCTCCTGTCACGCTATCTAGTACTTCAATATCGGTCATGTTCCGTACCTGATTGAAGGTGTAAATGTGATGAAATACCCTTGTAACACGGTAGCAACCGTGATGCAAGGAAGGGAGGTGGGAACTCGGCTGCCCACCACAGCATACAGCGTTGGATGGAGCTGTATGGGTATTTCCGGTCGAATTGTTTACAGTCTATATGCTGATTGTGAACAACCGAAACGGTAATACTAGGGGGATAAATCGGAGGCATGAACTAGCGTCTTTTGGAGCATGCCACGGTCTACAGCGGTGAGGGGCTGTAGAATTTGGGGGTTAAATATAAAAGTCCTGCCACATTCTTCTCATTTTCAAAATGGAGAGACGTCAAGCAATAGCTAACGAGCTACATAGGCCAGTTCGTCGTAATTTCAGGAGACGAAGTGTCACTCTGAAAGGTAAGGACGATCTTTACCAGGCAGATTCTCGTGGAGATGATACCGTACGCTGGTGAAAAACAAGGGGATGAAGTATATACTGACAATTATAAACTGTCTGACAAAATTCGCAATAGCTGTACCGTTAAAAAGTAAAGCAGCAGTGGAGGTAGCTAAAGCGCTGGAACCCATTCTACAAAAACACAAGATGAAGAACTTCCAGACTGATCAGGGTAAAAGAATGGTTCAACGGTCACATTAATAAATTGATGATGCATTACGGGATCAATCACTTCAATACATATTCCGAACTCAAGGCTAGCATAGTTGAACGCCTCAACCGAACATTAAAAGAGAAAATGTGGAAAATATTCACTGCTCGAGGTAGTTACGAATGGGTTAGTCTTTTGCCGAAAATAGTTAAGGGTTACAATGCTACTATTCACAGAACCATCGGTATGAAACCGAAAGATGTACGACAAAAACATGTGAAAACCATTCTGGAGCGCATAAATCGTGCAAAAAAAACCCAGAGAACAAGAACACCTAAAGGCCAAATTTAGTGTGAACGATAAAGTGAGAATAAGTAAGTATCAAACGTGTTTTTCAAAAAGGTTATTTACCTAATTGGACAAATGAAATATTTACAGTGTACGCTGTTAAAAACCGCGACCAAATCCCAAGACTTATATCCTGCAAGACTCACAAGGAACCATCTTGAAAGGTGGATTTTTATTGAGCCTGAACTGGCCAAAGGGCGAACACGGGAAACGTTTATTTTAATTGAAAAAGTGTTGAGAAGAAAGAAAGACAAGGTACTAGTTAGATGGGCAGGATTTGATAAAACAAGTGACACATGGATTGACAGAAAGGACATTCTTTGAGAGAGAGAGAGAGAGAGAGCG
This sequence comes from Homalodisca vitripennis, assembly GCF_021130785.1. NCBI lineage: Eukaryota > Metazoa > Arthropoda > Insecta > Hemiptera > Cicadellidae > Homalodisca > Homalodisca vitripennis. Next base: position 56,852 of record NW_025777380.1, on the reverse strand, counting down.
GTGACTATATTTAAATTTAGCCATTCCTGTGATGCATTCAGTATCTGTTGCAATGCGTGTAGTAAAAACAATCCGTGGAGCTTCCCGTGTCTAATTTTGATCGGTTTGTTACTGGGGGAGGTGACATGACCAAAATAGGTAGTAAGCACGGTCCCCTGTTGCCAAACTCGATACGATGTATTATTGCCGGACCTTCCACTGTGGCAAAACTAACGTGCTGTTCAACCTCTTGTTTGATCCCCAATGGATTGGTTTTATGAGAACATATACGTTTTTTCTAAATCACTGTATCAGCCTAAATATAAATTCCTTGCAAAAGTGTTACCTAAAGAGATCGGGTACTTTCCATCGGACGATAACAGCACTGTGATAAACCTAGTGACGCCAAAAAAAACTCAATCATGGTGTTTGATGGACATAGCCTGTGAAAAGCATGACAACATTAGAGCCTATTTCACTATGGGCAGACACAACAATATTGATGTGTTCTATTTCTCGGTCAGACCTACAGTCGTATTCCTAAGCAGTTGATACGTGATAACACTAATTTTATAATTATATTTAAGCAGGACGATATGAATCTGAAACATGTTTACGCCCGATCACGTCAATACAGATATGCCTTTCGACTCATTTAAAAAGGTGTGCGCTAAAGCTTGGAACGACAGTAACCACGGGTTTCTAGTCATTGACAAAGACCGTGACATTTATAAAGGGCGGTACCGTATTGGTGTTGACACTTTTCTTGAGTCACTATGAGTGCGCGGATCTATTATTACAATGATATTGGAAAATATACAGGCGTCAATAGCGACGGAGTCAGGAGACCGGCAAAAGTCCGCTCGAATCTCTGTACATGGTATTATGAGGATAAGAAAGGATTTTGCGGGAACTATTGCAGTAGACGTGGTAAACACGGTGATGCTTATAACAGGAGGTGTTGGCGTCACAAGAGACAGGGTGTCTACAGTCGCAGTTTACCACCGATAGTATTGTTAATGATTTCGTCGGACGAGCGTATATACAACCGTGAAAAATGGATATCGTTCATCGTCGAATGTCAGGAGAGGGGTGTTCCAATAGAATTAGTAATTTACCACGAAGACATGCTAAACGGTACTGTGCGTGAACCCATGAACTTATTGTCTCGGTTCAGACCGTTTCCAGACCTATTTGGCAAACCGATATTGAAACTTAGTAACGCTCACGGTAGTTTAAACTTTACTCAGATATACTTGAGAATGTTGAAGTATGGGTGTAGTATTCCTTACGCAGCCAAGTGTATAGTGGTTAACGGGTCGCAGCATTCCGATTAGATCACCTGTAACAGTGTACAGACGCGCGCTACGTTCACAGTGTTACATAGACGTTAGCTACAACGTACACTACGGGCCAACTCCTGGTAGTATACAGGGAAAACGGGGAAGACGTTTGCTGCAGTGAATAACTTATGTCAAGGACTGTACACAACAGAGTTCATAAGACGTGCTCTACCCACGGTACCTTTGGAGTGTAAAAAATTCGGTCTCTCTCTAGTAGAGGGATCCGGTGAGTACAGAATAACACGACCAGAACTATTTAGTAGTTGGCACGAATTTACCGGTGCAAACTCAGATGAGTTTCTGCTCCTAAATTCATACCTATTGCACAATACTGACGTGGAAAGACCTATTCAGGATCTGAAGAGGTATATGGACAAAACGATAGCGAACGACCAGTACACTGTTGCTGAAATACCCCAATGGCGAGGCGGTATAAAAAGGACTTTTATCTTCAAAGACCTATCACGACGTGAACGTATTCCTAGATTCAGTCGTGAAAGTGACAGATACTATTCTGGCCTACCACTGTCCTCAGGTGTTTCACTTAAAGAAGTGATTCGTTACATTAGAAAACACAAGAAGCGGGCATTATTTTTTAGACAGGTAGAACTACCATGAAGAGACTAGAGTGCAGATTGATCGATACTTCTCATTATTTGCATATGAGGAAATCCTATATAAATAAACAGATAACAGGCTGTGGGTTCAGTGTCAATCATGACGCGAAACAAGAAGCAGCTTATGACGGAGATATCAAAATTAAAGAAATCTATAAAACAAAAAGTATAATCGGTTTAAGCGGGGTGAATTGGAGTCCGAGGAGATGTTTGAAAAGCAATACCAGCCGTTGATCAAGGAATTGCGTGACACCAAGGAGACACGCACTTTACACACACCGATGTCAAGAAGGAAATCAAGAAAGAGGAAGATAATGCAGATGATGACGATGATGAAAACTCAGAGTTTCTACCAAATGTATTTTCTTCGCCTAATCTTCCTCATTTAAAACCATCGGTCTCCACTAGACTTGATTCTGGAGCAGAAGAAGTGTTTGAGACAGACGACAAAGGTGATGGTGGAAACAACGAAATTACAAAAATGCTTTCAACACCTACGGGTCTACAGACGGCGTCCCAATATATCGCTGATAGCTTTGCTCATCCGTTGACCAGAAAGTACATGCAAGAGCTTATGAAGGATTTTGGGTGGGGCGTTCATCTAAAATTGACCATCTTTACGGTCCTCGTTACGAAAAAAATACTTTAATGGTTGGCAATAAGGAATTGCAGTTTGATGAGGACGGTAGTATTCGAATAGATGATGTGGCGTATAAGCCACAAGAGGGTCTGTACGAGTTGATTTTCAAGCGAATACCGGATGATGAAATCTACAATGACGAAGACAAAATCGCTTACAAAGATATACTGAAGAAAAACTAGCGCTCATAAAAGAAACTATAACCCAAATGGAGTTATCAATCGCAACACGTCGCTAAAGTATAAGTATGTAATTTCAGACTTATTTCCAAAAGTAGTTAAGGGTTCTGGAGCTGACAGGAAAGCTCATAGTGTGACTAAATCACTATCAGATCCCGATACGGTTTACTGGAACGATCCAAATGAGTTGTGCGACCGTCTTAGGCTGTTGGTGGCATCCGCTGAAGCTGGAAACACGAACCACAAGAACGAGATTATAAATATCCTTGAAGAATTGAAAGAATCAAAGACTATATCAGGTGATGGTAACGCGAGATTCAGATCATTGATGAGATGACCGTCAATAAAGTTTGGTCAGAGACCACAATATCTGAAGAAGCAAGACATCCAGAGAGTTTATGAATATACTGTAAACAAAAAGCTAAAGAAAGATGTAAGAAGACTGTACTCTCAAATTTCAACCCTTCAAAATCAAGCGCTTATTCAGCAGGATCAAATAAACAGCTTACAAAATAGAAATGAAGAAGCTATAAGACGTCTAGCAGTTCAACTATTTCACTGGATCAACAAGATACACACTACCGTACCTCCAGCTCGCTTCCACACCGCCTTAGATGCTGATGAAAACACATATATTGACTGGATAAGATATTTATAAAGAGCAATGTACAGGAAGAGTCTTCATCACTTGTAAAATGAGTGTGGACAAGTTTGGACGGACGCTTCAAGCGTACAAAGGCTAAACAAGGTCCGAAAGGCGAGGGATTCAATGTGACTGCCGAAGGTGACTATGACGTGCAGAGAAAACGTCTAAGAAATCTAGGGAACCCGGAAAATGAACTAGACGCTGTTAATCTACAGACGTTGATCAGTAAGTTAGGAGCTCTGCAAACCGAAATGATTACTTTAACCGACAAGTTAAACAGCTTGAAAGATTCACAAGAAAATTCTATGAAACTTTTAGCGGTTCAATTGTTCCATTGGATCAATAGAGTACACAGTACCGTAGCTGTTGGTAGGTTTCAAGCACACTTTAACGTTGATGCACATACATATATCGACTGGGATAAGATATTTATAAAGAGTAAAATTCGTGACTCGTCATCACTTGCACAATGAGTGTTGACAAGTTTTGGACGGCGATCCAGGCAGTTTGGAAAAGGCGGGTTAAGAGGACCGAAAGGAGATGGATTCAAGCTGACGACCGAAGGTGACTACGACATTAACGGGAAGCGGCTAAGACATGTAAAAAGTCCAGAAGATGATCTCGACGCCGTAAATCTACAAACGCTGACCAGTAAATCGGTGATAATCGGGAAAGATGGAATTGACTGTCGGAAACAGAGATTGAGCAATATAAGTAAAGCTACAAGGCCATATGACGCTCTACCACTCGCTCAACTGGCCGAACACATACCGTCAAAAGATTTAAAGGATAAATCTTACAAGTTTCATCGCTTTAGATTACATCAAATTGGGGAGCCTAAACAAAACGATGACGCGTTAACACTCGGTTACTTCAAAAATAACACAATAAAAAAAAAGCAGGATGGTTGGGAGCTTGGAAACAAAAGGCTAAAGCTAGTGGCCGATCCTGTCGAGCTTCGTGACGCTGTGACGCTCAACTATTTCAACGCAAACACAGTTACAAAGAAGCAAGACGGTTGGGAGTTTGCAAACAAAAAGTTAGGGTTAGTTGCAGACCCTACCGAAATGCAAGATGCTGTGACAATGAACTATCTCGTTCGTGTCTTAAGTGAAGTGTTTTACAGTTTTCTATATACGTCTCGCTCCTCCTGGTGATAGTGTTAGATCGGTCGCTAAAGACCAGTGGATTCGTTCAAACGTTGTTGATTCCGTTTTTCTTAAACTCCAAAACGAAAATAATGAGATCGGAAGACTAATTATATAAACTGTGATTGCAAGGCATACACTGCAGTCTGGTTTTAGCCACGGCGCGGATAAAATGGCAAAGCGCAAGGGGTCGTCCGTCAGACGAAAGCGAACCATCGGAGGAGCAGGAGGTGTTATCTCTAGTGTTATTAACAAGGCGATTGCGATTGACCTTCTACCTTTTGAAGCACACATCCCCAGCTATTCCTTCTGCGGACCTGGCACATTTTTGAAAAAAAGAATCGCTAGGGGTGAGAAGGGGGTGAATTTATTGGATGATGCCTGCCGTATTCACGATATAGCTTACGATAAATACAGTGACTCGGAGCATCGCAATCAAGCAGACAAAGAGTTGGCAAAGCGGGCTTGGGATAGAGTAAAATCGTCAGACGCGACTTTAGGTGAAAGAGCAGCTGCTTTAGCTGTAACTGGTGCGATGAAAGCTAAAACGGCTTTCGGTGGTGGAAAAAGACGAAGGAAAGTTGTTAAGAAGAGCGGAAAGACGAAAGGTAGGGGCCTTTACCTAAAACCGTATCCAAAGAGGGGGGCTGGTGTTAGAAAAAAGAAGAGGAGTTGTTGTAAAAAAAAATCTCGATCCCGATAAGACCGTTGACAAATTTCGAGTTGATCCACTACGCTAAACAACTAAGCATTCCCAATTTTAGAGGGGTGTTTATGCGTGACACGTTACCTCAAACAGGGCCTAGAAAATACGAGTCAGCTATAGTTAATCTGGACTCAAGTTACGGTGACGGTACTCATTGGGTTTGCTACAGAAAACGCCGGCATAACGTGAGCTATTTTGACAGTTTCGGAAATCTTCGCCCTCCTTGGGAACTCATATACTATTTCGGACCCACCGCTGATATACAGTATAATTATCAAAGTCGTCAGGGGATTGATTCAGTTGTATGTGGACATCTGTGCTTAGAGTTTCTCAGCGGAAAGAATGTTTTGCCTGAGCGGGAAAGGTTCAAGAATAACTTGTGACGTATTTCCTCCATACGACACCAGTGATGGCGATTACGTAATTGGATTGATAGATCTGAGCACATTCAATTCCATTCCCAATATTGAAAAGAATGTAAACGATAAAATTTTATTACGGAAACCATGATGAAGTGATAATGTTTGAGGAAGGTTCTTACGAAGTAGAAGATATTGCGAATTATATACAGGGGAGACTACCGGAGGGGATCACAGTCCGCTTGAATGCAAATAACAATACTCTTAAGACCGAGATTAAAAGCAACGTGCAGATTGATTTCAGCAAGAAAGGCACAATTGCATCGATATTGGGCTTCAGCAAAAAGGTGCTGCAAGCTAATAAAGTACACACTTCAGACCTGCCTGTGAATATTCTCAAGGTGAACAGCATAAGAGTTGAGTGCAACGTTGTTCGCGGCTCGTTTGATAACGGTGTAGAGAGTCACGTTATTCACGAGTTCTTTCCACAAGTAGAGCCGGGGTATAAAATAGTCGAGACACCTGGTACAGTGATTTATTTACCACTCAACGTTCAGAAGGTGCACACCATAAATGTCGAGCTTAAAGATCAAGACAACAATCCTGTGAATCTCAGAGGTGAAACGTTATCTTTGAGGTTGCATGTAAAGAAAGTGGGTGCTCATGGGTCTAGTATTTAAGGAGGGTGTGAACATAATTAAGGTCATTAGACCGCCGCGCCTGATAGTGGTAACTTCTGCTAACGCAAATTTATTGCGCTCTCTTGGCTTTAAAGTTAACACCGGCGCAATTCGTGGAAATGCTCGATATAGAGAGTCCCGCTGAGTACAATGAAATCATTACCGGACTGGAATATCACACACATAATCCGTATGCTTCAACCACGTTTAATAATAACGATGAAATACGGATACCAATCAGTTATCAGGACTTAATAACAGCTCCTTTCGAAAGTACACTACACGTTATGGGTACAGTAAGCGGTAAGAAAGCAGACGGTACAACAGATGCTAAAGTGTCTTTGGTTAACAATGCTATCGCTTTTCTCTTTGATGATATCCGATACGAGATTGGCGGTGTGGAAATTGATCGCACAAAGAATTTAGGTATAGCCAGTTTCCTTAAAAAATATATTATCAGCTCGTGCAGAAGACGAAAAGAATCTGGAAAATGCATGCTGGTTCGGCCCCGGTGGAAAGAGAGAAATGGACAAATTCTCGTTTTCTGTACCTTTAAGATTGTTGTTGGGATTCGCAGAGGATTACAAGCGAATAATTGTGAATGTAAAACAAGAGTTGATACTGCTGCGGTCGGCGACAGATGCCAACGCTATTATTAGCGAGGATGCAGTGACTCACGCGTTGAAGATCACCAATCTGTACTGGCGGGTGCCTCACATCTCTGTATCCGACTTGTTTCGTGCTAAAATCCTACATCTAGTTGAAAAAGATACTCCAATACATATACCGTTTAGATCGTGGGAGTTGCATGAATACCCTGTACTGCCGCAAACTGAACGTCAATCATGGACTATAAAAACCTCTTCTCAATTGGAGAAACCACGATACGTGATTGTAGCTTTCCAGACAGAAAGGAAAAACAACTTAAAGAAAGACATGTCATGTTTTGACAGTTGTAAGTTATCGAACATCCGTCTATATTTAAATACACAATATTTCCCTTATGACAACATTCACGGAGACGCAGCTATATTCTACGAAATGTTTGTAAGATTTCAAAACTCCTATTATGGCGATTTAGGTGAGTCGTCGGTGGCCTGACGTCAGTCTGGACACGTTTAAAAATAAAACACCTCTGTATGTGATTGATTGTTCACGCCAAAATGATTCGGTCAAGTCTGGACCTGTCGATGTGCGGATAGAATTTGAGGCTACGGAAGCGTTCAAGGCCAACACCACAGCCTACTGTCTACTGCTTCATGACTCGTATTTCGTTTACACAATGCTCAAGGGCACGGTAAAGAAGATGATGTAACGTGAATAAAACACGATTCAAATGACAGAATCTTTCAGTTTCAAATTGGACGCCACGATGGAAGGTTCACGGAAGATAAATATCGTCCTTGATTTGGTCGGTGAAATCCGTAGACTAATCCAGAATCACCAGTTAACAACAATGAAACGAACAAGTGACGGCTACATGCATTATTGCGAATGTGCATATACCACACCGGATTGTCAAGATGTACCAGACACTTGTGTATGTGTAATGATTGACAGGCGGAAAGATGAAATATTTCAGACTGTTAAATGAAATTTACGATAACACTGTGCAAAACGACGACGATGTCATAGAAGATGATAGTGACTATACGGTATCGTCTATGGAAGAGGGAGAGGGGGAGAAGGAGGAGATATGTAATTGTATAAGTCAGTGACTAATACGTCAGGTACTTAAAGGTTTGCTCAAAGTGTACAGAGTCATTCGTGATCATGGAGCGAAAGAGTGAAGACATACAGGCTACTGTCGCTGCTGCTGTGTTGAAGGAGGAGGAGGAGAAGCAGCTGGTGAGTCAACCGATGGAAATAGACAAGATTAAATCAATCCGTAAAAGCTCAAAACGAAATCTCCCGCATCTAGTTACCGGAGTGTTTCTAAAGTCTCTTTTACTTTTTGAATCCTGATTGTTCCAAATACTTGATTGTAGGATTGTTTGTTGATCACGACAATGGTGTCGGTATCTTGATGAAGGGTAAAAGGGGAACGTTTGCGTTTTGGAAACCGGAAATGTTCAACATTTTATTAGGGTGCGCGAACCAAATCACTGGTCTCTTGGAATCGACAGGCGTGCATAGATTCAGGAGTTCTAAAAGCGAAAGTGGAGAAAATATGGTAGTACGCAGGGTGTTTGGTCAGCAGTACGTTGTACTGTACGACGGAAAGAATACATTAACTCTGTCCGTAGACGAGTGGACACAGTTCACCAACTGTCTGCCCTGCATAACACGTCAAATCAACGAGCTGTTTTTAACGGAGGATCTATTGAGATCTTACGTCAGTGATGTGTTAGCTCTGACTAGTAACGGAAGTCCGGACGAGGGTTTACGTTGATCCGCCTGAGGCTTTACCACGTCACCTTTGCGATAGACTTTTTGATGACGTCCAGTGCTACAAACGTTGGCCAAATCCCAGAGGTAATGAATGCGGCAGTAGTTGAATTTCAAGCTTTTCAAGGTAATAAAAAGCAGTTTATAATAAAAGAATTTGCAATTGTGTCTAATTCATTGCAATGTCAAATTGTTTTCAAACCTCCATTTCCGCGGGAGAAATTAAACAAGAAAATGCGAAAGACAGCTCTGTGGTTAGAAAAGAACTACCACAAGATCTTGTGGGAAGAAGGTGATTTCCCCTTACTGCGGTCGTGTCATTCGCAATTTGTGCAAGCCTTTTACTATAATTTATACACGCGGACACGAGAAGGTGAAATTTTTAAGACAATTTCACAATAACGTTTACGAGCTAGATAACTTGACATGTGACGAAAATAGTACGTTGTGCAGTCGTAAAGGAACGCATCGATTTTCCTGCTCCTTACCGCAACATAATGACCGTGATGAAGATGTACGGTGTGCAATGCACGCTGCTAAATGTAGTTTTGAAATCCTGATTAAAAACAGGTTTCACCAGTCCACTTAGTAGTCATTCTGTTAACGGTCACTGTTGAGATTACATCGTGCTAGCATGGGGAGTACGGCTGCTGCTACCGCTGATGTTTGGGACCTAATTTCTCGAGAGCCAAAAGCTCCTGTCGGTGTGCTCACTGATGCCTTCATTTTGAAATTTAGTCGCTTTCTAAATTGGAGGCTTTTAATCGGCAAACTATACTTTTTCCTTTGACATGTTGAGAATATTTCAGCATAAAGTAATTTGGACCATGGTTTTTAGAGAATGCTCGCCTTCCTGAATTTCTTTTTGCGTGAAATGGTACCGAACTTTGACACCTACTGTTGGATAGTAATAAGTCGTCACCAGGTTCTTTCAGAACAGTTTATACACGATTTTGCTGAACAGTTGGACTGGGATTACATACTATTGTACCAACAACTTAGTGGAAAGTTTCTTCAGGACCATAGTAGTTATTATGGTGATGAAGCGTGATATGTTCCGTAGAAACTCCAGCTAGAAGAATTAGACCACATTGAAAGGCTTCACCGAGTAAAGTGGTCTATAACCGATTCTTTGTAAGTGTTTGATGAGTCACATTGAAAGGCTTCACCGAGTAAAGTGGCTTCTGGGTAACTTGCTGAGAATCTGAATCCGCTAATGGGACATCCTATGTAAGTTTACAACGAGTCCACATTGAAAGGTTTCTCCAAGTAAAGTGGCTTGTATGAAACTTGCTGAGAGATTGTTTTCAGCTTCACCTGGATGAGACAAGTCATATTGAAAGGCTTTCACCAAGTAAAGTGACTTGTCGCGTCCGCCTTAGACGATGTAGTATATTGTAGGTTAGTAAAGAAAAACCCTTCTCGGAAGGAGGAGGGGTTCGGCATTAAGTTGAGGACTACTCCTGACACGTGGAAGAGGAAAAGCCATTTGCGAGAGCAGAGGAGTTTGGCATTAAGTTGAAAACTTCAAAGTTCACGTGGGCTAAAAAAAAATTTGCAAAATATAAAAGTTTTTTGCGAGTACTTGACAGTGAGACGGAAAGGTTCGGCATTTAGTTGAGAACTTAAACGAACTCGCTGAACGGTCTCGCAAGGACACAAAAAAAGTTTATTTTTTTCGGAGGTGGCAAATTTGTTATGGAGTGGCCATCACGACAGAGTGGGCGATGGTTGGGGCCCACTCCCAAGACAAAGAGAGGTGACACGGAGAGGTTCGGCATTGAGTTGAGAACTTGAACGTGTTCAGTGTTCTTTGTTAAGTGAGATTAGGCCTCCTGGGGAAACTCACTATAATAAAAAACGCGCCGAGACCCCTACGGCCTGGCTCAATGCCTACCGTGGTGATGGAAACGTGGGTCAACCTGATACACCGCATTCCAGTCTAAATATGACAGCGATTACCATATATGGGTGTTGCATGGCACAAAGCCTACAGGGGTGACGGAGTAGTTGGCCAATTTTACACGCTGCATTCCAGTCTAAATGTGACACCTATTACCATACATGGTATTGCACCTTGGATACCTCCCACCTTTCCAATCAGGTATAAAATATCGCGAGAAAAGCTGACAGTCACAGTCAATCTCTACGTATCGTGATCATCGTATCCGTTACAGGTAAGTGACCATGTCTTTACTTTGTATTTTTAGCTAACAGAGGCTCTGTGACGGATTATTGTTATAGTTTGGAATTTGTTTACAGGAAATCATGGATCTTTCGTCAAAACTGACATCCCTCGAAAAGCAGGGTGAAATTCAACCAAAGATTTCAATAAAGGAATTAACGCGGAAATCAGGATACAAGATTCTTGAGGCGAGGAAGGTTCACACCAAATTTGACAGGATGGCTGTCATGCTGGTGATAGAACAGGATGGATCGAAGACGGCTGTAACATTTTTGCCTGCTAGGTTCGAGAGATGCCTTAACGAGGAAGATCTGCAAGAGATGACAACGTCAAAAAAGTTTAGAGTTCGGTGTAGCGGATCTAATGGACTTTCAGCGGACGTAAGGATATGGAAGTAATTACTTTGCATGTGGTTTGTACAACAGCTGTAGTGAGTTTAAAATAAACAGTACGAAGTCAAACAAAGTGTTTTATTTTTTGCAACTCCTTCACCCCCCGCTGTGCTTAGTATATGAGCGCTCAGTCGCTCAATCGCTCAGTCTGAGTTTCCAACATGTACTGTTCAGTGTTATTGTTGTTGTTCTTTGCTATACTGCCTGGAGTCATCGGATCACCGCCGACTCCTCCTCCTCCTATCGGTCAGCGGCAGCGAGAAGCACAACAGGTTGGTTTTTTATCGTTTGTATTGTTATCCGATTACTAAACTGAAGATTTTTACTATAATATTATCTTTGTGGTTTTTACCATCAGATACCCGATTCACCTGATTCTCCTGACGCCCAGCATGCTGAGGACTTTTTAGAGGCTTTAATAGCAGAAGAACAGGTTAGTAGACTCGCACACATGTTATGGTTTTGAGTGAAAGTAATTTAACAATATTGTTCTTTTTGCAATGTATTTAGATTGTAACGTTTTATTACTATGGAACAACAAGTTGGTTTTTTATCGATTGTATTGTTATCCGATTGCTAAACTGAAGATCTTTACTATAATATTATCTTTGTGGTTTTCACCACCAGATACCCGATTCACCCGATTCTCCAGGAGCCCAGCACGATGAGGACTTTTTTGAGGCTTTATTAGAAGAAGAAGAAGAACAGGTTAGTAGACTCGCACACATGTTATTGTTTTGAATGAAAGTAATTTAACTATATAGTATTTTTTTTTTTGCAATATCTTTAGATTGTAACGTTTTATTACTATTTACAGCAGTCATCTGACCCTTGGGAATTCCCATCACGCGGTAGCTGCAGACGCAGAACTCCTCCTCCTTCGAGTTCTTCAGATTCGGTTAGTGGAATTTGTGTGTGTGTGTGTGTGTGTGTGTGTGTGTGTGTGTGTGTGTGTGTGTGTGTGTGTGTGTGTGTGTGTGTGTGTGTTCAGTGATCTAGTTTCCGTAATCTACAGAATCACACAATTTTACAGGCAGTCCACGTTGCACTGATAGACGGACCCCCTCAGGATGAACCTATAGATTTGACTAATCCATCTCACCGAGATCCCATACCACCATCACCCGCTGGCGACGGTCCTTGTTCCCGTCATTGTACCGTATGTCTTGAAGAAGATAGGCAGAGACGTCGTATCGCTAGATTTTTTCAGGTTGGAAAATTAGTCTTTATTGACGCTTTTTGCGATTTGACCGATTGGTGTGCAATTGTCCATGAAAGACTTCTTTTTCTACAGGAGAAACCGTGGACAGTGCAATGGGTTAAGGGTTTCATCCCACGCTCTCTTCGCGGTGGTACGGGTCCAGAACGATCTCACGAATCTGACACGCTACGTGGACCGGTTTTTCTGCAATCAGACATGGATTTGTTGTTCCTTCATGCAGAGCGGATGTGGGATGTACTGCGTTCATTCCTGGAAACACTACTCGTGGAAGCTACCGAAAGGGTCCAAACGGAGTTGCAGAGGATCAGATTGCAAAGGACTGAAAGGGAACAGGAGTCTGCTAGACTGGTCGTTTGCGTGGGTGTGCCAAACTGCACTTCCCACCGTAGCCCTGAGAACTTGCGGCCACGTACTGTGTCCATCGTGCAGTCACCGCCTCTTCAGGTGTCCTGTATGCAGGGTTCCAATTGTCGGTATCCTGGATCTCTTCTTCCTGTAGGTGGACCGTTCTTCCCACTAAATAAGGGAGGGGGGTATTACATAGTACACGAGGTGACAACCAGTATCTCTGGACTGACCATGCGTACTATGTAATACCTTAACCTGGGGGCGTTTCTTTTAACGTCTGGACAGTCCCAAGCCCCTGTCCATGTGGGATAACGGTCGTGTAAACCCTGTGTTAGGAAAATGTGTTTCTTAAAGAGAGAGAACATTTACGGTCGCACTGTCGCCATCGCTCTACTAGGGAAGGGAGTGTGGGAGGAGTCGTATGGCGCGCCGCGCCGCACGCCACCACCACATGTCACCATCCGCCATCGCTCTTTATCTACTAGGGAAGGGAGTGTGGGAGGAGTCGTATGCCACCACCACATGTCACCATCCGCCATCGCTCTGGAGTGTGGGAGGAGTCAGGGAGGGGGCTTGCTGCTCTCCCATTGGTCGCCGTCACGGAGCTCTCGGCCAATCAGAGGCTTGGGCTATAGTGGCGGTACTTCTACTTTAGTCATTAGAGCGTTCAGCTCAGAAGTCAAAGAAATAAGACAGATCTGAAGATCGTCGTCAGTTAATCTCCTCATTGTTAATCATCTTGCGAGAAACAAAACTCCTTCAAACTCCTTCCTGATTACAGTTTTTTTATGACTTGTCAAGGATTTAATTTTATTCTTAATTTCATTAACTAAGTTTGGCCTGTAAAAATGTTTTGTGACTTTTGCAATGGTTCTTTTTATACCTGGATGATCTCCAAGAACACTTGAGTGATAATAATTAAAAATCATTTCAATCAACATTTTTGGCAAATAAATTTTACCCTTATTTCTATCACTTATTCTAAACATAAGTACACCTTTATTTAAATAAAACTTATCACTATTTTCTTTTCTCTCTATACTTTTAACAATATCATGAATTTCTGCATCATTTTTCTGGTGTTGTACAATTTTAGTGAACGCTAATGGAAAATCTTTTATAACATTTAATTGAATAACATCAATTTTGTCATCTTCTTATTTACACATCTATGTTTCTTGTATTGCTTATTTTTCTTATTACTATTATCTGTACTAATTTTTATTCTTATTATTAGCTTCATCTAGAACAATTTCATGCATCCTTGATAAACAATCAGCCACCTTGTTGTCACTTCCTTTTACATGCTTTACTCTAAATGGCAAGTTTAATATGCTTTCTACCCACCTACCTAACCTACCAAGCTTTCTAAAATGACCTAATACCCAAGAAAGTGCGCTGTTGTCAGTAATTAATAAAAAAGGTTGAATTTCTAGGTAAGAATGAAACTTTTCCATGCTTAAAATGACAGACAATGCTTCCTTCTCATATACTGACATACATTTCTCTGCGTCTGTGAATTTCTTTGAATAGTAAGCTATTGGTAACCTATCTCCATTAAATTCTTGAAGTAAGGTACTTCCTAAACCAGTATCGCTTGCGTCACACATAAGTATAAATGGTTTATTAAAATCAGCTATCGTGAGCACGGGGGGGTTACTTATACATGATTTTAGCTTCACAAAACTGTCACACTCAACTGTCCAATTAAATTTTACTTTCTTTTTTTCTGAGTTCATTTAATGGACTAGCTATTTTAGCATATTTTTTATGTATTTAGAAAAATATGGTACCATTCCTATAAATCGAGTGACTTGTTTAACATTCTTTGGAGGTTCAAATTCCCTAATTGCAACTGTTCTTTCAGGGTCTATTTTTATTTGATTTTTACTTATTTTATGGCCTAAAAAGCTCACTTACTTATAGGCAAACTTCACTTTACTGGGATTGACTGTTAGATTGTGATCACTTAATCTTTTAATGATTTCTTTTAAATGAATAATGTGCTCTTCCAAACTTTTAGAAAATACTATTAGGTCATCTACAAAATTCATACAATACTGAAATTTTATACCATGAAGGACTCTATCAAGATATGAGCTTAATAAGCCAGAACCACAATGCAGGCCGTAAGGTACCCTGTTCCACTCGTAGCTCGAAAATGGACTAGAGAAAGCTGTTAAGTGTTTACAATTTTCTTTAATCTTTATTTGATAAAAGGAAGTACATAGATCCAAAACTGTAAAATAACAAGCTCCTTCAAGTAATGATAACTTTGATGTAAATCACCAATAGGATAGTTAACCTTTTCGAGCTTTGAGTTAAACTTAGAGTAATTTATGACCATGCGAAATTTATCACTGTTTGGTTTACCAACTAAAAAGGTAGGACTAGAGTAGCTTGATAAACTAAGTCTAATAATATTTTGTCTTAATAAGTCATCTATGATTTCCTTCATAATTTTCATTTTTGGAGGGCTTAATGGGTAAGGTCTAACGTTTACAGGCTCTTTATCTTTAAGTTTGATTTCATACTCAAAGTCTATTGCTTCCCCTATTTCAACGGTAAATACATTAGGGTAGGCATTGACTAGCTTACAAATTTCATTTCTAGCCTTAAAACAAACCATTATTACTCATAACATTAATGTTGTTAACAAGGCCAATATTTACAACTTTTAATAAATTTAAAATAACATTCATCGTTGTTCAAATCTATAACTAATCCAACATCTCTCATAAAGTTAGCTCCTAATATCATATTCCAAGCAACATTTTTCCCAATCATAAATTTAACATACCAACTAAACTTTCTAATTTTAATTTTAACAATGCAACTACCAAGAAGCTCAATTTTATCATTTGTAGCAGTTTAACATTCCCTATCAGAAGGATACACCTTTTTTACAAGTTTTTCCTTAACTAACATATTTAGCATGGTCTCGTTAATTAAATTAATGCTACTACCTGTGTCAATAAGGACATTTTCTTTTAAATTTTTACTAAATTCAACTTCTACACTAGGTAAAGTACAACTTTTATTTTGATACTTAAACCAGTTTTTACTATTTTCATTGTTTAACTTTCTTTTTACTTTATACATTTGCTTTTTTAATTGTTTTCTTTCATCTCTGGCTTTATCTATAAATAAATGTACATAACCTCGCTTATACATACTGTTTTCAAAGTACTAAATTTATTACTGTTATGCATCCATTTACTATTTACAAATTTACTGTTTATTTGGGAGAGGCTTACCGAGGTGTTGTAAAACCTCTCCCTTGATTCAAGTTTTTTTGTTCATAATTTCTTAGATTATTCCTAGGTCTGTAACGATTTTTGCAATATGACCTACACGATTACAATTAAAGCATTTCTTAACTTCCTGAATATTACCGACAAATTTTGGCTTAACATTAAAGTTTTTAACATTCACATTTCTTCTTTGGTGATCTGCATATGCCACATTTTGAGCTTGTATACATAACCTATCAAGGCCCTCAAAGGTTTTTGGATTGTTCATGAATACTAACCTAGCTCTATCGTCCTGATTTATTCCAAGCTTAATAATTTCCATTAGTTCTTCCTCACTGTAGTTACAATTTAAAATATTTGAGTTTTCCCTAACCTCAGTTATATACACAGAAAGGGGTTCCCCTGGTTTTTTTGTCTAGTTACCAGTTCCCTTTTTAAATTTTCTTTTAAGCCCAGTGGTACAAAATAATGTAACAATTCACTATGTATCTCTTGAATGTCTTTTTTGTCTGATTTACACTCCATTATTTTGGAAAGTAGAGGTCCGGTCGCATAACCCAAGCACAGTTCTATAACTTCTGTATCCAATAAATGTGTTTCATTCTTTAATTTTAATAAGTTTCTTATGAACTCAAGTAATTCACTAATATTTAAACCATTGGTAATTTTAAAGTTTTTTAAGTGTTTCTCAACCGGGTTGGGAAGTTTTGAAAATATTGATGTATTAGTAGCTTCAGCATTACTACACTCTCTCTATTTTCTACAAGTTAAGCCAGCTATTGGGGTTTTATCACTACTTTTACTTGCACTGAAAGTTAGTTTATTTTCAATCGCATCACTTAAGTCTTCTTCCTCCATATTTGTCTCACTTAACCTTCTAACTATGTATTCTTTTAGCTTACTGTCAACTTCGAGGGTTTTAAATTTTGTTTTCAGCTACACCTAGTTTTTCCATATATTTATCTCTTCCTCTTTAGTACTGTCCAATTTAAATTTTAGCAAATTTTTTATTCTAATTTGTAGGTGATTTAATTTTTGTTCGAACCTAACAATGTCAATAGTCGATTTACTTATTAATATTTCTTCCACTGAACTCTCAATGCTTGATACTTTCACTTTTATTATTTCAAATTCCTCAGCAATCTTAAGTTTATTTTGTAGGTTTAAAAAATTCGGCTGGACATTTAATTAGCCTTTTTCTCAAATCTATTACTTTATCTGTTCTTATCTGTATTTACATTCCTTAACATTAATTCATAAACTAGTTCTTCTTTGGTGAGAAGATCAACTTTGAGTGCCATTTTAAAACTTTACAAGTAATCAATGAAACTAATTAAACTGTTCACTTTTCCAAACTTTTACACTTCACTTGCAGATACACAACTCCATGTTCTTTTTTATATAATTTAATTCATAAATTTTTTACAAGCAGATTGGCGCAATTTATTTGTAACATGGTTGCTCTAATAAATATGTATATTATTAGTTATGCACTGTATCCTCTGGTGGAGATACTCCATGACAAATAATTATAACCAGATTATTTGTTTTGTATCATAAATAATAATATTTAAATGGAGTTTGTGTTCTGCCAAATGAAATTGTAGTCTTGTCATGTTAACATTATTTTTATTTATCTTGTTGCAATTTTCAATTGACAATTAATTTGATGTTTTGTACATTTTTACATTTCTTCATGTAATTTTAGTAAGAGCACATTTCATTATAAATTTTCAACAGTTAAACCATTATATATTCCTGACTTTAGCTTGAATTGTTATATCCAACAAAATAAAATACTTCTTATTATATACTGAACTAAAACACTTACACCTTTTATTTGGTTTCTTGTCCGGTTGACCGAAACCCCTGTAAACTGGGGTCTTCTTTCAATCCGGACTACTAACTATGTGCCTACAAGGCTAAACTACACAAGATAATGAGCAGAGCTCTCCAGTAGTTTTGTTCTAACATTACAAGACAAGTAACCAACTAGGTTTCCTATTGGTCAGCAAGTTTTAGACCTCTGAACCAATAAAAAAATTCAGTTTCTTACAATAGAGTACTATTGTTTTAAATGTACAGAACTGACCTTGTCCAATTCAAGCTATTTCAGGGATGCCTTATTTAAACATTATACCAATCTTAGGTTTTATTTATTTTTTTTATTAAGCTAAGCATATTACATATAAAAGTATTTGGTTCAATTTTCCATTTTTTTTTTTTTATTAAACAATGTATTATTGTAACTATTTGCATATACGGTACAACACCAGTTATCTTAATACACTGTTTATCTTTCCAACACACACTACGCGTATTAATAAAATGTTAAAATGTTGACATACAATTTATATATATATTTTTTTTTTATTTGTACGTGACACTTTCTTGCCATGTGTTCTAAAACTACCAAATTCTAATCCGAAACAAACACTTTTACCTAAATTGAAAATATTCACTAATCCTCCTTTTAATTCTTCTGAAACATAACATTAATAACATTTCTGTTTTCATAATAAGTACAGTAGTTAATCACTAAAAACTATTACGATGAAATTAGTTAGAATAGATCAAATAGGCTTAGGAGGATTGTTTTACTTTTGTCTCAACTGGGGTTTTACTAATTGTCTGCTAATAATTGATTGCATGATGCCATTTATGTTTCAAATTAATATGACAGTTATATTTTTTAACATTGCCAAATTCCTATATTTATAATTTTTGCAATGGGTATTTTCGCACACGAACTTGTGTATACCTCTGGTTCTGACTCTTCTTTGTCTTTGTATTAATGGTGATAAGGATATAGGGATCCTGAAAATTGTAATACTAATAAATGTAATATACACAAAATTTAACGTTTTATATGAGTACATGTATAATCTACATTTATTTGATGTTCCCAAAAGTGACATAAAAACTTTCGAGTCGTGTATTAAACGATACGTTCAATCATGATGCAAAATGCACACAAAATCTGTTAAAAGATTATCTTATGTTTCATATTCAAGTAATTACTCTTCCATAAGGAATAGTAAAACTATTTTTATTCCATTTCATTTGGTGTTAAAACCAGTTTCTTGAGCATAGGGCTGTCAAAACAAATAACGGAATCTTAATGGAATTTCAGTTCTTTATATAAGGAAAGTGCTTTTTAACCCTCCGAGTGGTGAAAGACGCTGCAGCGTCTATTAAATCTCGTTCGCGAGTGGCAGAGACGCTCTAGCGTCTATTAACGCACGCCTCTTTTTATCCGCTATTTCTGATGTTATGCTGTGACTATGATGTAACGCTATAAATTAGGTATAGTTATAAAGACCAGATTATTCCAAACTTTATTTTGATATACTATTTAGATATGCTGGCACTAATGGAACCCTTACAAACGGTTCATCCACCAACTGTACTACCTCCTGGACCAAGTGAAGATCTTCCTCACGGGATTGCTCATGTACCAGACTTTGTGCAGTGTGTGGACACACCAAAAAAGGGGCAAAAGTCACTTCTGGTGCCCAGCTTGTAATTTTGGGATTCATAGTGAGTGTTTCCCCTTACTTGGAGCATTACTGGAGGCCTCTCAAACCAGGAAGAATGAGGTTGGCTCTGATACTGACTAAAATGCAGTAAAAAACGTGTACATAAAAGTTTCGATCAGCAAATAGTGTATTGTTTTTATGAAAAATACATATAAACTATATATTTTTTGTTCAGAATTAAATTTTAAACAAAATGGCTATTTTGTATTTGTGTTAAAACATTAAATTTAGGAACATTTACTCAGCCTAACATAAAACAAAAAAATTTTGAATTTTTATTTTTGGAATTCAACCCATTGGTTTTTTACACCAATCCAAGGTTAAGTCTTTCATATTATTACCATTCTATTCTGTGTGTTATGTAGTTTAAATTGATACATGATATGTCTTACCTATACAATTCATAGTATTTTATATAAATTTTCTTTTGCGAACATACAAAACCAGTAAAAATGTCCTGCCACTTGGAGAAAAAAGTACCGCCACTCGGAGGGTTAAAAAGAAAAAATAATATTTTACATAGGGAAAGTAACGTGTGGGAGAGGTAAAATCATCTGACTTTAGCAATGGGTGAAACGATAACTTTCGCAGATCTCAGCCGGATTGGAAAATTGACCATTACCATAAAAAGTGATACAAAATATTACGTTTCTCGTAAACCATTGACTAACAAATCAAAGTGTGGTAATTACTTATATTATGCAGAGGAAAATATTTAATTGCATGTTTTTATTTATTAATTTAAATCCCACTATATAAAACTGTTTCTGGTATACTTCTAGGCATAAGCTATGTGTATTAATTAGGATTGATGAGTTGAAATCATTTATAATTATATTACACAATTGAAAATTGTTTTGATAGTCTACTCGTTAGTAAGGTAAGAAATAATGCATACTCTATTAGAAGCAAGTACGGACTTTCAACGGATTAACAGTCATATAATTTTCAGATATCAGGAATTCACTATAATTGTGTGTGTTTGTCAATTATGTAACTATCATTTAAGAAACCGGTAACGTAATTTTCCTTAAATATTAACAATATAAATAGTATAAATACAATTCAAATGAACAAATCATAAAAATATAACTTTAGAACCATAATCAATATACAACAATGCAACAATCAGAAGTTACAATCAATAAACCTAAACAACCTATAAAAATACATTTAAATATTTAATCATAGATAATAGATATGCTACAACAATCTAAAATACAATATATTAATATTAAATAATCAATAAGTACACGTCTACAAAGTTAATTTTCTTGTTACAAGCCGAAGAGATTTCATTTTTACCTTATGCTTCTTTTCTAAATTTTCATTTCAAAATGTCTTGATATCACTGTTTAAATGTTTTGGTTCTGGTAGCCAAGTGTCTGCTCAATTCTTTCGTGTAATAAGAAACTTCAAGTAATAGATAGTGAAAAGACGGAGTAACTTTTTTAATCTAACAAAGTGAACATTGTGACTTTAATATTTGTGAACATGCGTTATAACGGAATATAGTTACAGTTGTTTAAAAATTAGCATATGTTGCTGACTAAAAATGTGACAACCTGACATAACATTTTACATTAAAAAATTTTATATGTAATGCGTGTTTTTAACACGTAATTCGACGATTGTAATGTAGGCTCCGCAATAGTCTACAACCCCATACCGCTTTACGGTTTAATCCAAGTTAAAATAAATATGTTTAAGTTGGTCAATCATTGTATATTTTTCTCCTGGTAAATTTGATTCTTCTTAGTTTTACTGACAAATAGTATATTTGAGATACAATTTTAGATAATGGCTAATATACAAACCGAGTTATTTTTAAAATTCGACAACTTCCATATTTGAAAATTTGTAATTGTATGAACATTGGTGCTTAGAGCAATTCAAATAAAAAATATTCTGTAGATATTCTTTTGACTGATTAAATAAAAAAACCATTATGGAAATTAAACTTACTAGCATTAATTCACCACAGGGAAACTTTCCTTAGGTCACTATTAATATTGAACTGTAATGCTCGCCATTTACTGGCAAAGCAGACAAGTGCATTGTCATCACCATACGCAAATATATATGAGTTAAATAACTATACACAACACTAATCATTAAAACTGAACTACAGAATACAGGTCACAATACCTCTGCATTCATGTACCAACAACCTACAACTGACTCTTTTTTATTAAGTGCATGTTTTTAGAGATAGTGAAGTTGACAAACAACATAGTGGTTGTGATTCCTGACTTAGGCGTGCCACAACGCTTTGGTATGATTTCATTATTTTAACCAGTTTGTAATTATGTATTTGGTTAGTTATTACCTGAAGAAGAGATCAGATTGCAGATCTCGAAACGTAGTGTTACTGATTTCTTGTTTCACTGAACGACGGCAAATGTCCGGAAAAATCCTGTTTCCTTCGCAATCCTTAAATCGTCAAAAATAACCTTCAAACAAAGAAAAGAACTTCAATTTAATATACAAATCAACCTATGCTCTCATTCAAGATTTTCTTCGGAATTCTTGCAGACTGTCCACAGTATGATGGAAAAATTGAATTCTTGCTTAAAAAAGTATCTCTTTAGTTTATAATACTTATGTGTAAAGGTTCGTTGCTTTATCTGCTATAGTCATACAAATAAAAATCATTTGCCAGACTTTTTTGTAAACCCTCTACAAACACAGTTTAACCAATCATTGATTCTTTACTACCCCCTAGAGTACAATGAGAAAACTTAGTGCCTATAAATAATGTAACAATTTTACGAGAAATAATGACAGACTTAATTACTTTATTACAATCTTTCGATTGAACTTAATTCCAGTCAACATTTTTTTAGAGTTGTATATATTATGTACGATTTGCATCTGGAATTTATGTGTCTTATTTGTCCGTTATTAATATTTACGACTCTGTCTCGAATATATGAGAGAATCCATCAAATTTAAGAAGAAACCCCAAAGTAGAATCAAAGAAAACCATATTTCAATCTTCTCCTCCATCATTATTACTCAAAAAGGTGATTATTTGTTTATTTTAATAGACTAACAAATTTACATATTGTATAATGGATTTTGTTTCTAAAAATTGCAATAAAATTAATGTTAGACTTTTGTAATTTTCTTCAGCATTAAAAAACTTAATGTACTCGTAATATCCAATATCATTATCGCTTAAACTCGTTGTTTTATGTTGAATGAAATAATGATGTCAAATTAATTTTTAAGGATGTTGCAATCCTCTATTTCACAATCAATAAGATTATCGATAATCATCTAGTGCATAACTAATGATACCTATAATTTTATTTCCGGTGAGTTGAAAAGATCGTACGATTACAGTGTAGGCTCAGAACCTCTTGACTAACTCGAATAACTAAAACCAAAGGTTACAGGTTTGACGTTTAAACACGAAAATTAAACCTATCTTAGTAAAAGCATGTACGAAATATATACACGCGCACACACACACACACACACACACACACACACACACACACACACACACACACGCACACACGCACGCACGCACGCACACACACACAGAATACAGTGGTCTATGCTTAACTTTACAGCATTCAGTTTAATAGATCGTCAGAATCTTTGTGAATGCTATTGACACGATCATTAGGATACTCATTGCAGCGTTTCACTACACACGTTTCTATTAAAAGAAAAATTTAATTAGGTTTTAAATTTAAACTTTTTAAAAAAGACCTTAAATTAAAGTTCAAAACCAATTATAAGTTAGAAATATAAGTTAACACGAATATACAAGCAGAATTTCCATCAATTTTGTTGATTAATTTTAGATATTTTATTAATGATTTATATTTTTAAAGTAAGCAGGTTGGAGGAAAATGTTTATAGCGTAGAAATTAAAACAACATAAGTAATGTATTTTTCATTTCTAGGAGATTTCCTGTCAGCAAGGATTAATAATGAGAGGATAATACATTAGATATATTGATGTTTTCAATTCAAATTATAAATACTTACTTCCTTTTCTTGTTCAATTGAAATTCTTTGAGCAGAAATAATATACCTTGTATTAAATATTATAATTATTTTTTAAAGTCAGGTTGATGTATCAGTTAGATAATCTCAAATACAATACATTTCTATAGTGCAACTTACATTTAAGGTAATGTTTTTCAAAATTACTAAATACATTTACATTTACAACTAATTATAATTATGTAACCTAAGTACCCAATAAATTAAACTATAAACGTAACAAAATAAATGTATCTAATCATTGCTAAATGTTCTTGCGAAGTTTGAAATTATTAATAATGGAGATTAATTTATTTAATATAATGCTAATCATGAAATGTTTTAGTGCTTGATATTGTATTTACTTGTAATGATGAGCCGTCTGCGCTTGTGTTTCTTAGCAGGTGGATGGTAAGTAGTACGTTGACATGGGGACGGGGAGTTGTGGTAGAGCGTCATCGATGGACAGCCTTTCCAGTCCCATTTTGGCTGGAGATGCTGTAAACATGGAGGTTGCCGACATTTTGTTGTTAAATGTCGAACTTATCTTGCTCGCTTTTGGTTCAAAAGTGACGATTGTTCACAGTGACGAGCCTGTTTGGAAAATATACAAAGGGAAATTTTAATAATGTTTATAGAGCCAAATGAGTTGAATGTTTAAGAGGTAATTTACATGATCACTTGTTGTGATACAATTCACAACAACTACAGTGTCTGCTATATTATAAGTGTGTTTAATCTACAGATAATCTCAGATGGGTGCATTGGTTATTGACTGAGGTTACTTCCTAGCTGGTTGATGGTAATTTATTTATTTTATTTACATGCAACAATACATGTTACACACCCAATTACATTTTGCATGTTTAAATCAAATGACATGCAATAATATCCACACAATCAAATATAATCCAGTCCAGTCCAGTGTTCCACCAAAATAGTTCCCATAAAATAGATAATTAAGCCTAAAGATAAATAACAGATATATATATATATATATATAAAACTTAAGCATAATAAAATTATAAACAAAATAACAACAATAATAAATAATCATAAATTTTAACAAAGTCAAGATAAGCCATAACAAAAAGAACGTGTGTGTAAGGTGTGTGTGTATGTGTGTGTGTGTGTGTGTGTGTGTGTGTGTGTGTGTGTGTGTGTGTGTGTGTGTGTGTGTGTGTGTGTGTGTGTGTGTGTGTGTGTGTGTGTGTGTGTGTGTGTGTGTGTGTGTGTGTGTGTGTGTTTACAGAGTTTAGAGTTTACAGAGTTTACAAAAACCTTTATTTCCAAAACTTACATACATTTACAGAGTCAGGTGCTTGGAAGCACGTGTGACTTATTTTTACAATATTATGCAATACATTAAGACAAAATATACATGCAGTTGGCAACTCAATGTTTTTTTTTCTTATTTTTTTATGTTTTCTTCCACCATGGTGCACAAGTACTATACTCTTACTATCAGTCCATAACATATACTTAATTTACAATCCAGATTTCAACAAGAACCTTCTCACAAAAACGAGGTAAAAAATTGACAAGCATAAATATATTACGTTTTAACAAATAAATAATCAAAATGCTAAATATCAATTTTCAATTTTTCAGTTTTTTTGGCCAGAACACCTTCTATCTCCATGAACAGCCAAAAAACAGTAAGATCAATAAACAATATTCAAAATATCAACAAGCATAAATTTATAGATAGATTTAACAAACAAATAATTATCAAAAACAGCAATAGGGTATTATAATTTCAAAATATCAACAAGCATAAATATATAAAAGATAACAAATAACAACCAATATATAATAAACAGTAAATAATAACAGTAAACATATAACAATAAATATCTAACAATAAATATACAACAGTAGATGTGTAACAATAAAATAAATTATAATATATAAATAAATAAAGACTCTCAATAAAAACTATAATTTTCTTCACTGTTTACAACATACCCCCTTACTTTCATTTTAAATTTTGGTTTGGTTTCAAAAATTAGATCATTACCCATATTTAATATGCATTTGTTTATTATCTTAGGATCCATATAGCTGAACTGTTTTCGTGCAATTTCTTTGGAATAACAAAGAACTTTTATAGAAATTATATGCGATAGTCTTGTATTTATGTTATATCTTTTTATTTCGTATCTATCGATATTCTTGTGCATATGAATCGCCGAACACGTTATATAGAGCTTACTTAAAGTTAAAATATTGTTATCTTTAAATACGTGTGATACTCTTTCAAATTTCTTCAAACTAAAAACATTCCTAATAGCATATCGCTGGGCCATAACAATTGGATTTAAAACAGTAGCACTGCTGCCCCCATAATGAATTATGCCATATCTTAAGACACCCTCAAACCACGAAAAATACAGCTTTAATAGGTAATTAAAGTGTGTGTGTGTGTGTGTGTGTGTGTGTGTGTGTGTGTGTGTCAAAGTCAAAGTCAAAAATCTTTTATTCAAAAAATTACAAATCTGACAATGTTTCCTACACCCAAGCACCCAAAAGGGCGCGCGAGGGTTAGGGCAATATGAATATATAAATACTATATCTTTCTAATCTTCGTGTGTGTGTGTGTGTGTGTGTGTGTGTGTGTGTGTGTGTGTGTGTGTGTGTGTGTGTGTGTGTGTGTGTGTGTGTGTGTGTGTGTGTGTGTGTGTGTGTGTGTGTGTGTAATCCAACTCATCCAGACCAACAAAGTACATATGGATGACAAATATTCTAGTAATAAAGATAATGTTTCTGCCGATGTAAGAGTAATAAAGGCAATCAGTCGTACATGAGTATAATTAGTTTGAGTGGGTACTTTGAACTTTATGGCAGGAAGACAGGGGATAGGCAGGAAGACAGGTAAAGTTGTATTGTAATTCAACCTACAAAATATTTTGCGCAGCTCTCAAAATGACAGGAATTTGGTATAAGTAATGAAGTCAGGATGCCTTCTGTTGAGATACCATAGATAATTACCAGTGGTTTCTGAAGGTCCATAGCTTCAGGCAGGAAATGGACGAACTCGGCCAGCAGATCATCGTGGTCCTCTAACAGTTGTGCAACCTTGGAATACATCTCCGCATCTGTCATCTGCTTGTTGTCAGTGGACTGGCTGCCTGGTCCGGCCCCTTCCTTCAAATTCTGTTGCTCGTTCTGGTATGTTTGCAATATCTCCAGAAATCTCTTATATTTATCAGGCTGTTCTTGGAATCGATTTTAAAACCATCCAAAAGTAACAGCAGTATAAGCACGACGGTAGTACTACAATGATGCGATAGTTAAGTTCACGTTACACCGTTAATTCCAAAGTTTTGTTGTTAGACTTACAGTGCTGGGTCATAACTAACATTAAAGTGTTCCAGTTGAATATATTCAAAATGAAATTTATTAAATATTTTAGAGAGCTACAGGTTTTTGTTATGACATCTATTGATAAGCTGAAAACTTAAATGTTAGGAATGTCAAGTGTGATTTTAAAAAGAATTGTCAAACAGCATTTACTATTGATTGCATAGTGACGTTAGTCAGTTTTTGAGTTAGAAATATTTTATTAGATTTGCATCATAATTATCATTCTGCATGTTATTCTACTGCAATATAAATAAACCCAGAGATATGATAGTCAAATTCCATTCATGTTGAGGATGACCTTGCAAAAATCTCCTTGATGTTTCTACTCAGATAAATACATAAAGTTATAACGGCAGTAGACAGTCCTCCTATTTAGCATTAAGGCCCTGTGCTGAGTTGTTCTAATTTATCTGTGCAAATCTTCTATCGTCAAAAACACTAAGAAATTAATCAGATATGTCTTTCAATGCTCTGAATATAAGGAGGGTGACTAAACGTACAAGAAGTAAATGTACATAAAGTCTGTAACAAGTACCAGCACCCGACTATACAAACATGAGTACAACAATTCTAAAAATTGCAAAATGTGCTAAGCGGATGTATTTATGTAACCAATATTGAAAATACGTTTTAGAGATTATTTACTGGATACGTTTAATACTAAATTATATTAACCACGTAAACATAATTTCCAAGAATTAATAATATTTCAATGATATTGGAAGTACTTATTTATTTATTTCAACGGTCAACACCAATTTACATATTTTAACATACCCACTTACATCGTAACATTCCATTCACAGTGGCAAATAGTACTTAGCTATTTAATTCAATTAATTAACTCAGTGTTATTTAACTGAACTATCATTAGTTTGGGTCTATTAGAACTTCCCTTGTAATAATACAGAGTGAGAAAGAAAGAGGAACACGCATTGGCTAGCTCTATAGAGAGCAATACATAAAATAACCAGTCGTATCGACGCTACCATGATCAGACGTTTAAATGTCCAGCTATCGTGTCTCTGGTCTAAGCGGTTCCTCAACTCACCGTATTTGACGGCTCTTAAGATTGATCTCTTTAAATAACAGTATTATTAGCCTCTCCATAATTTAATTACCAGTATTACTTGTCAATTTTCAGTTTTTCCCCTTTAAACAGTGAATTGTGCAAGTTTTACAAGATGTATTGTGAAGACTTCTGCGGTTATGAACTGACAATGCGTGTTACTCGCTCGTTATTCGTGCTTTCAATGCAAACATCCCTCAACTCTTTAGACTCTCTCCCAGGTGTGAACTCGACCTCACACTAGTGATAACAACAGGGTGATGTAATGATCCTCCGAAACATGGTACTGTGATCACACCTCAAATTTTTAAGATTAATTTTCTGCCTATACTGTTTGCCCTATAACTGTGTATTGATTATCAATATTTATTCAATTATCTCGAGACACATTTGGACCTCCGAGTTGGATACGATTACATGTGCATACTATAAGTTACAGTCCTTGGCTTTAACACAGACAGATCCTCAGAAGCAACTTTTAGCTATACAATGAGTTGAAAGTTCCGGTCATCGGGGTGAAAAACAATGTTCCTGAACAGTTGATTCACATCAGATGAATACAGAATTCCAACAATATGTCTCATATGTTGAGCTGGAGTCCGCTTGCTCCAATAAAACGGCAGAAGAAAAAGTGTGTGATTGGGTTTGAAGGGTAAGCGTATACAATAGCGTCTGTCCGCTTCCCTAGAGTGGGTTCGAGCAAAGTGTGTCGGAATGTGGGAAGAGCATTTTTACCGCAAGTCTAGTGAAAGGGTCATTGGCATCACTACTAGCTATAGGGTGGACTTCGGTGATACGTGTCAAAGGCCACGAGAGAGGTGTAGGGTGAGCGGACTAGCACCAAGTTGCCTAATTTTAGATTCGGAGTTGGGAGTGTCCACTTGTTATAAAACCCATGAAGTGGTGTTTAGCACCCTTTACTGCATTTCCCGAAAGTCCTCCTTGGTAAAGAGTGGCAGAGGGGGGCTGTTGAAAATTAACACCTTTAGATATTGGTAAAGTTTTCCTGAGCATGATAAGAGCGCAGGGAGAATTCAGTGAGATGCGAAGTACGGCATCAGCACCTACAAAATTTGAATCACAATAAGATAAACACTAAAGTTGGAAGTTGAATGTTTATTTTCGAATCTGTTCATAAGTAAAAAAAGTAATTCTACATATATGAGCCTACATAAACTGGACTATTAAACAGACTCATGATGAAAGCTTTACGTGTTTGAAGACCTTGAGCTGTATTTTTGAAATCAATTTGGATTCGTTAATTAATTTTCACCTAACAACAATGTGTAGTAAATCAACGGTAACAACTGTGATAACGAGCCAATGGAACAAGACATACACACATCGCGTGTGATGCAGTAATTGTTTTACAGTAACGAATGTAAGTCGTGCCAAGTTTAAGTGCAACTCCGTTATGCTGTGATACTTAATTAGTATCCAGATTCAGATCATTAAAATTACCTGATAGAAGCAACCTCGCTTTATCACTCTGAGTTAAAAATATGATCTAAATTATATGATTGGCTAAGCTTTTGAAAAGAATATTCTATAAACAACTAATATTATTTTCTTACTTTAGACTGTAATGTAAGATATTATATAATTTAATTCCATGATAAAATATGTTATTTAGGTATACTGGTAACCGGTGACAGAAATTCCATAAATAATGTTTATATTTTGTAGTTTGCCTAACTCAAAATAATTTTAATTAAGTTTCACAAAAACTAATAAATCATGGACATACAGAGAAGGAATTATGAAAGAATATTACTTATTTTCACTGGTTTGTCTTGTATGTGCTTTGGCAATAATACAGACTAACTAATTTGACCTTTAATCATTATTTCACTTCTCCCTCCCTACATTTTCACAAGACCGTGATTAAAAAGTAGTGTACCTATTTAGTTTTGAGTAGACTTCATCAATGTGAATCTTCTACTTAGAGTCTTATATATTCTGTATCCCGAAGAATTTAAGATATCATTAACTGTTCAAAGAATTTGTGAATAAAGCCTTTGAAGACCAGAAATTATGTTTTAATAATTCAAAATTTCTACTGCAATTTATCCGAGAACACCATGTTGCAAGTGAAGATTTGGGTGATATCTATAAAAACACTCATAATGTCATTAGTTTTTATGAGAACGGAATGAAGTTTTCACATAAAATAGTTAATTGTCTCAATAAAAAAATATTTGTAGTACAAAAAATATATATTTTACTATGTAAAAAACTTTTTGAAAGTTTTAAACAAAATTTTGAATTACATCAGTATTTATGAAACATTTTTAATATTGTTATAGACAAACGTGATTTTTATATTTTTAAATTTTGCACAATTGTACCATTTTTTAAAACATAAAATGATAAATTACAACTTTGCTTATCGAAAAATATGAAAAAATTCAGGATTAGGCCTCTGTAACGTGTAAATGGACAAAAACCCAAAAATAATTAGCCAACTAAAATTCAGAAATCTTTAAGAGATTCTCTTATCTTACACTTACGCAGCAAATAAATAATAACTAACTAAATATCTATTTACAAAGTGTAATAGTTATAGCCTTTGTAAATGGTTATAGCCATTTATATTCCATGCTAACCTTCACTGTACCCTAAGCAGATCGTTGCCTATTTGAAAAGGTTTTAAAATTTCTTTCACTAGATTTTCTTCCAGGCAATAAGGCATAGAGGTCTGTTATGTAACAACGGATGCAATCATCTGGTAATATTTAACCAAAAAATACCAAGTTTACTATTCCAAATATTCCATTACTAGTAATACTGAAGCAAATAAAATTAATGGCTACCCAATGTACTTAGACATACTCAAATTTTTATATTTTATACCTTAAAGTCATTATATAATATAAACTTAGTCTGGCAGTATATTACCATTACTTAGCAATATATGGATTTGTCATGCAAATTGGCCATGGCAATATTTTGTCACCTGATCCTCAAATGGTTTACTATAACCAATGGTGGCTCCATGCAATTTTGATGACCCATACAAAACTTTAATAAATTTGATTTGAGACAATTTCAATGCTAACCTTGTGAATCGAGCTAATGATTCATATTAGAAAAATATTAATTAATTCTTTTCAGAATAATAACGTATCTATTACCTATCCTAATTAATTAGTACTTACTCTGAATAATATTAAATGGAAATCAACATTTTCCCTTAATACTCACAAAATAAGTGGTTGTGTAACAACTGTTGTTGGTGTGGGCAGCGCCATACTGGGCAGCTGTGTCGTGTGGTGTACTGTTGGGGTTGCAGGGACTAATGTTGTTGTGACAGCACTCGGTGATGGTAGAGTCACTTGAACTTGGTATGAGTAACACTTCAATAAGTCACCTTACTAAACAGGTAAAAGTACAACATAATACAAGAGTTCTTGAATTAGAAGTTCTATAGATAGATAGACTGAGAAACACATTTGGGTTAATCATTATTTTGATAAAAATATGCCATTTCGAACTAGGACAATCATCTTCACATTGTAAAAAAATGTTATACAGCATAAAACAGACGTTGTATATTATGTATAGACTACGAGATCACATTATAAAATAAAATACACTTATCAAACTTATGCGCTAAAAAAAGCATTTAGTATTTAAAACTATCACAATATCTACGGTATAACACTCTATCTGCATTTTCGCGGATATATGTTAATTTATTTATATGAAAGTATTTACCACGTATAGAGTGTGTAATTCTAAAGACAGTTTAAGCTTTAACCAACTGTTATGTTACTTTTAACATATTTGATAATTACTTTTGCAAATTTCCAGAAAACCAAATACTGGCAATTTATCCATTGATTGATGACACCCGGAAAGCAACCATTAGCTGTGAAAGTGTTAATGCAGTGATATTATATGATTTAAAATTGTGACATATTTTTTATATATAAACTTAATCAAGGTTTTGTTATGTGAAAATGTGAACACTCACCTGTTCATTTTAATTGTATAACCAATAATACCAATAATAATATGCTATGAAAAGTTCTTTACATGTGTTTGTAAGTATGAGTAGTGACTATAACATCTGAACATTACCAAATTCACGAAGCAGGGACTGTTGGTTTATACCAAGGAACGTTTTTAAATTTCAAAACACTGTACTGTGTTACTGTTATGTTACTGTAATGTTTTATGGGTTGGTTTATGATTATCCTGTGTTTGCAAAGGGGATTGACCATTAGTGGTTAAATAAAAAAATTATTTTAATTTTATTTTTGTTACAACACCTATTACTATTCTTAAGCATTAGATGTTATGTTGCTTAAAGCTAATCTGTTATCCATCTGGTTAGTTATGGCAGACCTCATGTACCTTATCGTAGTGTGTTTTATATTATCAATTTACCCAATTAAATACAAATATAAATTTAAAACTATTAAATTAATTGTATTTCTAAAAATATAATAAGCTGGCACCATGTTAATCAAATCTGGGAACCAAATGTTCGTTGGAAATTCCTAAATTATCGAATACAAAAACATTCTAATTATAGCTATTAACATATTATTTGTGTCACAAGTAGTCAAACACGTTTAACCTTCGAAATATTACGAAGTAAGTTAGTTTTTACTGGTTTTGTGTGTTACATTTTATTAAATACGAGTTACATACATTTTAATTATTAAATTATTACTTTTCTATAAACAAGAACAAACATAACTATACCACAATTTTACATACCTGTAATGTAAACACAAAATCTACCTTCAATATCGTTCAATAATAAAACATGCCGCTTCTTTGCTTATGTTACAAAGGATCCATGGAGCAAAAAATACTTTTTTATCTGTTTCGCTGTCTTAAACATTAAATAGCATTCTGAAGAACAACTTCACCATCCATTAATATCAAGTAAATAAATATTAGTACTACACATTATTCATATGCAATACACTAATACTAAAATATACTTTTAAATACAAAACGTGTGAACTGTTGAATATATTTATTCTGCTCATTTTACGGAAAGTAAAGTATTTTTACGTCTTGAATGTCTAATTCATAACAACACTTTTATATTTTCTTTGATTCGTTTTGCTTTGAGTATGAACTCAATTTGTATTCCATGACATAAAATTCAGTGTTTTAATTTATATATTGTTGTATACAATCATTCCTAATTTGTAATTTAAAGGTTAAGGGGAAGAGAGAATTTTTAAGTCCTAACTTCGCCTGTACAAGCAAAGACAAGTTGCATTTGATTTTTATTTTCAATGATACTAGAAAATATGTATCATAAAAGCTTCTGGCTCATCTAATGTAGCTAAACCGTATAATTAGTAGCCAAAGTGGACTTATTGATTGAAAGGCAACAACTATGGCTAATCTTAACAACAGACTACCTCAACAACATAAAGTTCACAACAGCTTTAATATCAGACTACTCCAAGATAGCACAGGGCAGAATAATTCTAGAGAAGTCCAACGCTGGTATAACAGATGATATTATATATATATATATATATATATATATATATATATACAATATATATATATATATATATATATATATATATATATATATATATATATATATGCAATAATATGAAAATACGATTTGTGACTAGAAAAATACTAAAAGGATCCGGGCCTGTCCCCTTACTACTTATGGGACGGCAGTTTTGTAGTAACGTGTGCAAACAACACCTCCCTCTTGCTTCAAAGTAGTAAAACAAAAAACCTTAACATAAAAGTGTATATAGCACTAAGTGTGACCTATGATTACTGCTCTTCGAACGATCTAGCCCATGCAGGCCTGGTGAGAGCGGGAGAGAGGGAGTAAAATCACCCGAACCAGGTGAGGCACGGTAGCTTTAGAGAGTATACTCAAAACTTGTATAGAACGAATAAATTGTAATATAAAGTAAATCATTACAATTTCGGATTTTTTATGAAGGCTTAGATAAGAGATTTTCTTCTTTGTTTAAATTTCACGGTAACATAAAAATTACAATATTGTGACAGAGAAGTTATTGAAAACGGCTGGTGAGTAAAAATATAAAAGCTAATCTATGTGGAGTCGGAGCCTGGAAACAGCTCGTATTACAGCACGCGGGCCCCTACCCTAGCTATAGTATTAGCAATTACAGATCGCCTCCCTCGCACGCACCCCCACACTCACGAGCGCAGAGAGTAAGGCCCAGCCCTGTGCCTGCCGTGTTCCGTCCCGGATCATTCGGCAATGCCTTGAAGCCATCATTATTTTTGTTGTGATGTTTAGAATCTATAAACAGGGTTAATGCAAATTCTGGAAAGTCCCTGTTAATGTTGTAATATCTCACGTTAGAAAAACTAAACTCTACACACATTTATGTCATGTTATTAAGTACTTTTTGGGCATAAGTACTGCTTTACAAAACCGAAGTGAGATATTTTGGGGGCGTCTCAAAACTTTCAAGTGATAAGCCCCATCGAAGAACCCCTAATTTTGAACGTCTTTATAAAATAAAACTAACAACGCGAAGTAGAGGACTCGATTTTAACACAGTACAAAATGGTCCCAATTAAAATTTTAAGATGTGAGAATTAAATACTTACAAGCTAAGGTTAAATAGCATTTTTGACCAGCTACAAATTGTAAATATTAAGGATTGAGTAGTTACTTTTTTATATACTACTCATACTGTACTTCATTATAGGTTATTTGTAGAGTACTTTTCTCCTAGTTTTAATTTATTTATTGTTTTATTCTCTTAAGTTAATAATCAATGTCTTCCAACAAAAATATAAAAACATGGACTTACAAAAAGTAGTTGACATGGATGTTGAATGATTATTAATAAATTATCAATCAATGCAATTAGTTAGTAAACTTAGACTATAAAATACATTACGCACCATGGTTGTAAAGGAAGTCAAGTATTTATTTGCAGCAGGTTCAGTCAGCTTAAGTAAAAATTCTAAAATTGTCAATTTCATCTTCTAGGGTTTTAGCTGCATCTTTTCTGCTCTTGATGTATTACCAAAGGCAGAAAAGTGAAATATAAATTCTTTCTTCACTTTCACAATAGCGTCAACTGCATAATGCGAAGAGAAAGTGGTTCGTCTTTTTCAACTGGTTTTCAAGTTTTGTAAAAAATCTTTGACTTCTTGGAATTAATCGCATAAAAGATTTTTGAAGATTCAAGTTATAAAATGAGATGGGTGGTAAGCTCTACTGTAAAGCTTCCGAAGCCAGTGGTCACCTAAAACCTCTTCTACAGGGTTCCTGCATTACTTCTGAAACCTATCTTTTTACTGCTCAAGGCTTGGTGAGTCTTTTTAGAGCCATAAAAACATTTACCCCTATCTGCACTTATTTCCTATTATTTAAGCTGTCATATTTTTTTATTTATTTTAAGTTTTAATTATTTAATTTACCTTTAAAACACTTCTGTCACAGTAATTTTGCTTCAATCAATAAATATAAGCCAATTAATCGATTATGTCTAATGTGTATTTGCACCACGTAAAGAAGGATTTGAGCCGAATTCGACAATTGGTCTTAAAAAGCAATAGAATGTCACTCAAATTTCATGCAGGCATCTTCGAAATTATGTCAGTCAGTGCCAATACCACCTGTTCAGCCGTATTTGGAGACCGACTGAGTGAATGATATATTTTCTGGTGTTGGGGAACATAACTCATCAATGCAAGTTTTTACTAACTCACCATCAGAAAGCTTTTGCCAGCTTCAACTAATGTTTAAGATATTTTGAAAGTTGCGCGAACAGCAGCCTTATTCTGATGTGTATGCTTGTAAAAATTTTAATTTGAAATGGAAAATAATTTTAAAACTTCAAAGATTGCAGTTTTTACTTGGGACTGACCAATATTTAGAGAAAGATTGCTTGTTTATTGTCTTTTTTCATAATGTCTTCGAATATCATAGACATACTATTTTTAAATATAATTAAATATATTATAAACCGTTTTTAATCAAACACAAAGTAGAGTCGATTTCAACCATAATAAACGGCATTGACTAAAAACGTTTCTCTTTTTGGACAAGGATATAACTGAACTAAGCGTTTCACACACGAATAAACCAAAAGCTGAAAACTGCAAAAACAGGTTTATTCGTTGTAAACAAAAGCACTGAAACTGATACTGAGAGTGAAAAATTAAAGCTATTAGTAAAATTATTTAATTTTAATTTTATATATATATATATTTATTTATATATATTTTTTAAATTTTACTAATAGACTTAATTAATTAAGTCTATTAGTAAAACACTGCTCTTCTCAATTCCTCAGAGAAGATATGCGGCTGATGATGATACTGCCTTCTTACTTTCAGACAATTTTTGAAGAGTGACTATTTTACCTGGAATGAGCTCCATAAATGTATTGATGGCTTTCTGTTGCACAATGAACTTAGTCTCACACAATCCCAAAAGACGATTATTTCACTTTCATTAGACTTACTAGATAATTACTAGATTAGAAATATTGGTCGTCAATATATCACTAGCCTGAATATTATACCTAAGGAATATTTGATATATCATTACAGTACCGTACCTGGACAGTTTCTTACACCAGGAACGATACGTAAATCACGTAAAACACCAAATTTAACCTGTGGGCCATATAGTGGATCCATAAAACCTTTGGCTAGATACTGAGATCTTTGATGAACACCAGTTATATGTCCACTAAATGTGGAGTCCCTATCATCATAGCCTAGATTAACGTGTTTAGTCACACCTAACTCCAATGTACTATATATTTACAAAATAATTGTGAAAATATGTTTAACAGATAAATCAACGATCAGTGTAAAAGAAAGAACATCCTCTTTTAGAACTGGCTCAGCATATTTTGTAATGTAACGAATACATAACGAAAATAACTCCTTACCTGTCACTACGAAAAACAATCCAACTATTATCTTTTGGGTGAGCATTGTTTAGATCAAATTTCCAAAAACATGAATAATATCGTTTAGTGCATGGAGGCATAGATATGTTGCATTTACTTACTGAAATGCTGCTTGAATCTTTCATAAGTTTCAGCACGAAATCTAAGTAAGGCTCTGAAATTTCCATCTTTACTTGGATATTTTTATACAGTTAGCGGCCCACAATCTTGATAACCACGAAGGGGGATTTCATTTTCTTCACAAAATGTGATTATACCAACCATAGGCCTTAAGTACTCACGATGCTGCTCCTTTTCTTTAGCCCTTTGGATCTCAGCAAATGATAATGATAATAGGGAGGGGGAGAGCGTGAGGCGGTTTGAAGAAGAGATTTCGTGTTGGAAAGCTGAACCCTGGTTGTTATTAAGTGTTACTTAATGAAAATAACAAGCAATAGAAACAGTGCACTTGTATAGACAGAACATTGCCCCTTCCCTCCTCTTCAGGGAACATGCAGAACGGTTCATGTCTACTACCTCTACCTTACCAGTTCGCTTTCCTACGAAGAATACAATATACTAACCCCTAATATACTGGACCCTAATTATAATGTTGGCTAAGAGGCAACTCAGGGTGACTACTCTATGACATTTTTCATATTCCCGGTTTTTTACGGCCGAACATTTCCGGGTCTCTACTCTATTTCAAACAAAATATAAACAACTGTAATACTATGATTACTTAATAATATATACGTAACATATCCAGCAGAATTATCGTCGATAACATACCTTGCTACTTATCAACACCGGTACCGAGCAGTACCTACCACGGTTTTCCCCAGAATGTGGGCTGAATTGATGTAATCCATTATTGGCTCTTGAATATTTGGTGTTTGGCACATGATAATACCTTAAACAAGAATATAATCACGACAACACAGTTATACAGTAAATAAATACAAGAAAGGCAATGGTTCAAGTCACAACGTGTTCGTTAAACTTTACTAAAGTGATAATTTCAGACTTGCTCAGCACAGAGGTTAAGTGGCAGAAAGTACTTTTAAACCCAAACTTAACCTCTACGATAAAGGATTTTCATTTCATTCAACACATTAAGATATAAACATGTTCCTTACCATGTCACCATGACGTCTCTAAATGAAGTCCTTAAAAAAATGAAAAAAATATAACGGAAAGTTCTCCAGAAACTCAATTTAACACTTCTAAGCGTTTCAAAGTTTTATACAATTTGCCGGTGGAAGTGAATTTCTTGGACCACCTCACTAATATTGCCTGTATTGTATAGTACGGTTAGTAGAGGCGTTGACACTAAATTTTTTCATTAATTATTACAGTAATTTTTTATTGTAATAATTGTTGACTAATAAATACTATTGATATGTTTTTATATATATATATATATATATATATATATATATACATAAAAAATATTCCATTTCATTACTAGTTTAGACACAAAGCAGAGCTTTGAAAACGTTATCAAACCCCGCAGAAGAACTTTCGAGACTAGTATTGAACCCACGATGGAGAAAGTACGTCTAGTTACTATTCTAATATAAGTAAACGTAACACTATTTTTTAATTAATTTATAGTTAAAATGAGCTGAACATAGGATTGTCAAAAATAACAGAATTTAAATTTTTTATGGACAGAAATGTTTACCTAGGGAGAGTAATGTTTGCGAAACATAAAATAAGCTGAATTAGTAGCTCCGTGGGAAACGATTACTTTCGTAGATCCCAGCTGTATTGGAAAGGAGCTGATTACCATACAAAGTAATGGAAAATAAAATGTTTAGCACCGAGACATAATATAATATTTTTAATTCTTGTGAACAGAATTGTCCAATGCACACTATGTATTTATAGTTTTATGCAATAAAACACATCACTAAAACATAAGTTTGATTGATAACCTAATTGTTTCAACTTATTTACCTGACAAATCGGTTTCACTATGACTAAGGTACGGCCATTTTAAAAACTGTTCTTATTATTTGAAAACTTACACAGCCTTTACGACAGTGTGTCGAATTTTTTGAATTCTTTCCTTTTGAGGATCGCAAATTTGTTGGCAAAATCTGATGCAAAATTCCTGTCCATCATATTTTGTTTTAGTACTGCACAAGACCAAATTGAAGTGAGTATTCAGCATTATTTGTAATAATCTGTTGTAAACATCCAACTGACACGATGTTCAAGTCACATATGGTCTATTTATGTGCAATTCAGTCAACTGCATTGATATTCAAGTTTCAACGGATTTTGTACCGTATTAATTATAATTTCATTATTTTAGATTTTATTTGGATATTATTAATTGTAATGGTTTAATATTAATCGGAACGATTATAAAACAAGGGTATTTTTGGGGGCATGGCAGAAAATAGAAGAATAGCACAATACTGACTGACTTTGGTTGGCATGGCATACAAATTATGCACCAATACAGATGGATAGTTGTGTATGAACTCTAAACTGTTCTAAAGAGTTCCGATAACATTTACATACTGCCACCATTTCTAATAATTGCTTCATGTTAACAGGAATAATTCGTAAAAGAGCGTTTCTATGGATAGTAAGCATTTTCAGTGATAAAAAAGTATCTACATAGCATACACTCCAAACCAGGTCATTATTGCATGATACAGTAAATGCGTCGTGCGTGTTATCCTGACTTACAACGCCTTCAACCGCGCAGGATGCATTCCAGTAGAACATCTTGAAATCTGCTGCTCAGCCTACTGCCCAAAGTGTATACTGAAGGTCTCTACTCTCCTGATACTTGAGCTTGTTACTTATGTCACAACGTATGTCAACGAAGTTACTGGACAATCTGTTTCATCCTCACCCGTAGCGTTGAGATGCTTTGGTCCGCGCGCGACCTCCTAACCAATACGTTCTGCCAAGTCTCGTGATACTTTCTTCATTAAATGAAAAGTTAAACTGATAAAGATGTTACGCTCTTTAACTCCGAGTTGTTATTTTTATTAAGTGATTTAAAATACGCCTCTACCGTCAATCCTGTCATCTCATTGGAGTAGAATATTATTGCCGTTTGTTTTCTAGGCTCTTTGTTGAGCGCCTCTGATTTAATGGTATCTTATAGCTGAAAATCTAAGCTTTTGATTGATGTATAAAATTTGTTGAATGCTTTAAATTTTATCTGCATCAATATTAAAACAATGAACCAATGTATCAACTTGGCGGTCTTCACATAGTTCTCATCTTTTTCGATAGTCGTATGTTAGTGACGTGTTAATAATGACCGATAGGGATAGTGGTAACAAAAATAGAATAAAAGTATAAAGCCTCTAGTTTGCTGTTTTTACTATTTACAAGTATTTTATTTCTAAAAGGTTTTAAATTACTTGCTGGTACTGTTACACCTGTCCGGTATTGTTTCAACCAAAATTGTGTAAGACACATAAAAAACTAGATGTTTTCCAAAACGTGTTTTATAGTTGGCCCTACTTATAAGAATAAAATAATGAACTTTGAACACTTTGTTAGTGAACTTCTGATATATCTGAAAGTTATCGAATAACCGAAATAATTATGGAAGTAAAAAATATCTTGGCCATTTAAATAATATCTGAGTTCATATAACGTTATATTTTACACCCTAGGAAATGTATTGTTTACATAAATGACAGTAATAAAATATAAATACATATTAATAAAAAAAGATTATTAGAATTTAAGTGTCAAGTTCATATTAATATAAACTCGAGATCCTCATTCAGACAGTAAAATGACTTTCAGTCCAGATAACGTCCTACTTTTAGGAGTTAAACAACTTTGGACTAAAGTACAGAATTTGATTTTTATAAATGCGTGACTCGACAATTTCTCTGTTTTTGGCTAATTTTAGTTTCTATTGCTGATATTTGATTATACGTTCTGGAATTTTGAACAAATAATTTTTATTCAAAACAATAACAATACAATGACAAATTAATTCAGTTGGGTGTGTTAGGATGCTACCGGACAGAAAAAAATCTCCGAAACTCTCTGGCGCCCCGAATACCCCAGACGACCAGTAACTTCACGTGGAACAAAAAATTCTGAAGAAAGCACATTTTTTGAAATCATACCTCAGCCTAGACTCAAATTTTCTACCTTAAGCCACCCTGAAAGTCTCGTGGTAACATGGTCAAAAATCTTTATTAATTGAATCTAAAGATAGCATAAAATTATCCTCATTTGACTTAAGTAATTTTCAAACGAATAAGGAAATAACCGAAATAGATATCTTGTGTATCTATATTTTTTTTCTTGATCGGGAAACGAGGCAAAATCAATTATGGAACAAAAATTAAAAACAATTGTAAATTAAACTTTTATATAAAACTGCACAGTAAAATATACATTTTGATAGATATTCGTGATCATGGTATCAAGGCAAACTCAAAATTGACGTAGAAAATATAATTCGCTCGAACCACAAGTTCTCATACACGTGCAGAGCCTGCGGAATTTCAGGCGAAACTGCGGGTAACTGCTAGTCTTATCAATAAAAAGTAATCAAAAATATGTTGCTAAGCGGTAATCTCAAACACGTACGGACCAATCCGGCTAATATTTTTTGTAAATATTCCATGAAATCCGAGGAATGTTTATAAGAAGAGAATTATAAGAAATTACCGTACCTGGAATATTTTACAACTATGAAAAATGGTAGTATTTGTGTTTCTTAATGCAGATTAAACTTCCCAAACTCTGTTGAAACTTCCAGATTTAGTTCGATAAATAAGCTGAAACATCCGTTTCCATTTAAAATGTATTAAATATTAATTGTACATTGCTTTATTAGTT
Source organism: Homalodisca vitripennis (assembly GCF_021130785.1). Classification (NCBI taxonomy): domain Eukaryota; kingdom Metazoa; phylum Arthropoda; class Insecta; order Hemiptera; family Cicadellidae; genus Homalodisca; species Homalodisca vitripennis. Next base: position 15,057 of record NW_025777380.1, on the reverse strand, counting down.
GTGTAAATTAGGTAGCTAATACAAAAATAATATCTCACTTTTACTCCATATAATGTATTGTAATGTAATTTAAACCATGTTTTAAAACGAACATTAATGAACAAATCAGTAAAGGTTTTCACGTACGGTACTCCAAAACTGGTGGGTTTCTATTCCTTGACGTTGTGATGTGATAGGTGGCATTTTAACACGGGCTTAAAATAAATAGAGAAATGAGCACTCGCATGTCTCAACTCTCAGACTACTGAGTACGAAAAACAACAAGACTACATTACACATAACCTTATAAACAATTATTTTGGAACGTTGCAAGGACTCATTAAGGATTTCCCCCTAATACTAGAAGTAGATAGGATCTACACATAGTTTAGAATAGGCTTACGCATGTATTTATATTTTCTTCATCGGGACAAAAAAGGAAACTCAACATTGGCACTGGAAATACCATGAATCTAAAGTAGATTACAAGAGCTTGAAGTAGTCGTTTTTGACCAAAATAAATTTGCGAGAGCTACATAAGGATATAATTTGTTGATCGAGCCAATAAGGCAAAGACTACTGTGGCACCTTAACTGATTTTATACGGTAGGATGTAGACACCTTTAACCTAAGTTGGCCTACATAAGTTGACCTAGGTAGTCAGACCTACGAACATATATATTATTTTTTATTCGTTGGGACACCAAAGCTAACTCTAATATAGAACTGAAAATATATTATATCGAACATGACAAGCATTGAAGTAAACGCCTTTTCACTGAAGTAGGTTTCCGAAAACTATGTATTTGTATTTTTGAACAGGGTAACAAGGCAGACTAAGGAAATATAATTCGATCCAGTAATGCTAATAAACATGCACTCATGATATAAGAGTCGGTTAAACATCGTGGAATATAATAATCATTTTCATAAAACTCCACCACGCCATGAAATTCGAACAAGACTGGGTGGTCATGTCGCTGACTCGGTAATTTTTTTGCTAATAACTGTTTCCTGTGATTGTTACAAATTCTGATACTACTGTAAAAACTAGTATTAAGTCATTAGCAATCGTGGTATACCTCTTTCAATTGACATTCCACCACGGTATGATATTCCAACAAGTTTAGGTGGTCATGTGGCTGGCCCGGTCATTTTTTTTGTTAGTAACTGTTTACTGGGTTTAGTACAAATTCTGATACTGCTGTAAAAACTAATAGCGAATGAATAATAATAAGTACCAGTTATTAAGTAACAGGGTACAACTATTATGATTATCATTGTTCTAATGACAATCAAAGTCTTTGGAGATGTTTGGGAACAGATTGACACCTACGTAATTATTCTTGTCAATCTTACACAATGGGCGAAGCCGCAACGAGTATGCTGGTATGTATGTTGATGCGGGATCAAGACTGGTGTTTATTAGGATTTAAATTCAATACACTAGTATGTAAAGAAAATATACTGAAAATTCACTATTGAAGTGTAGTGTACTACGATAAAATAGCTATATATATATATATATATATATATATATATATATATATATATATATATATATATATATATATATATATATTGTCATGAAAAAATTTGTTCTAATTTTACATACAAAATATGTTAATATAACATTCATACCAAGAATTAATTGAATGAACAAATAGTTGAAGTCCTTGAATAATAACAATAACTAAATAATTAATTTATACAAATTTAATAAAAATAAATTATTTAAATACTATTAAGAAGAGAGTGAAATTACACACAATTATAATAAGAAGACCATTCATTTAATTTAAATTAAAGTTTTTGCAGCTAACTAAAATTAGATACCGACCATGCAACAAAGAGTTATTAAGAAAATGTACTGAATAATTGTAACGGTATTTCTAACATGCAGTGGAAAATTATCAATCAGGTGTTATAATAAATAGCAGAAGAGTTGTCAAAATTGTTCCATAAACTATCGTGTTTGGACTGCGATAAACAGGTTTCTTATCGGAGCTCACGATGATAAAACATCTACGGAATACAACGTTATAACCTGAGGCGCTCAAGGTGCTCAAGGGACAAGCGACTCTCTTTAAATATCTATTTTGAGACACTGCGTATCAATGAGACTGCAGGAGTGGCGGTGAGGGCGTGTTTTAAGCAAAACAATTAAATAACCCAAACGGAGAGAGTATCAGGAGTACAGGGGTTAACAGGAGACTTGAATGACTCTTTACCACTGCGTGAGAGGAGGGGGAGAGTGAGATGACGTAGCAGTGTCTGAAAATGTTATTGATGAAGGTCTCAAGTATCAGGAGAGTAGAGAACACCAATAACGTTGGGACATGGCGAGTAACTCTATCTTGAGTTGCGCCCTACTTTGAAGACGTTCTGAGCCTGTCGTACTCACGGCGCATGTGGTGGATGAGGCAACAACATTGCAGCCGCATTCATATGTATTATCTTAAGCTTATTTATTTCTTTATTACATGTTACATCATATTATTACATTAACTGTTATTTTTATTAACTGCATTTACAAATCCTTAGTCTAATCCTTTTTCTATAGTTTGTTTTCCAAATAAATAGCGGTTTTGTGTTTCAAATTTAAGCCTTCCCCTCTTTAACGCATCAATATTGAAAAGAATAATCACAGTAAAAATAAATCTTACTTGAAGAATGAGATACTAAAATTTGGGTTTTCTTAGACAATAAGTAAGGACGTTATTATTTTTTTCCACCCCCTTCCAAAATCTGTTATTAGCTATTATTTTCAAACTTTGAAGTGACACTATTTGGACTGGACGAGAACTCTAACTTGAATTTATACTAATTAGACATATTCATTTATAAATCATGCAATATTTATTATTTAATGTGTTGACTTGTGAGTGAAGGTGCAGATCATGTAAAGTACAGTCACAGGACTGACTTCTAGAAATGCTGTACCCGGCCCGGTTTGCCACTGTGATGGAAGCGAGATACATTATGCATTAATAATGAAATATGGCCTCATATAAATCCTATTTTCTTCTGACTGAGCCGAAAGGGATATGGACAAGTTTTTCACACAAACCAAACCACGAGATGATTGAATTAAACATGTATGCGTCTAAATAATGGCATATGTAAGTACCCTCAATAGCCTGTTTAGTGTTAATGGCACTACATTTCCTGAAAGGCTATGAATGAACGAGTGGATGTGTGAAAGAAAATGGCATTTATGTAGATGGATAATTTCGTGAATACACTTCAAGAACACATATCTTTTTTATTAGAATTTAACGATAGTCTTGTAGAAACTAAGAGGAAATAACGAAGAACAAACCATACTTATTTCAAACACATATTTGTCTTTAATGTGGGTAATCTAAGTAATTTTCATGCTGTGATGTTGACCTCACATCCAATCAGTGCTTTAAAATTATTACTATCTCTAAACTAAAAATGTATAAGAAAAATCTGGGTAACTTATTTTTATCCATGTCAATTTCGTAAACCTCTGGGGAACGAAACGCTTGGCCACAATAGTCGCCTGAAGACAAAGACTGTACTTTCAAGCCTAAGAAGCAGCCACTGCTCAACCGTTGTAATCACCAAGAACTCTTTTGAAATATCTCCCATTTTTTGGATGGAGTAACATTTAATTAATACGAATACTAAACAGTACTCAAGAACAGTACTTAGAGTATCTTACAGTATTTCCAAAATCTGAAAATAATAGCTAATATCCAATTTCGCAAGGATTTACAGTACAATTAATTACGCCTTTAACTATTAAATTAGAACTCTACATTTTTAGTACCTGCTTTTTTCACTGTCCTTATTTTTTGCATAATGATGAGTTAAAGTGGAGAAAGCGTTTAAAACAGAACGCTGTTTTCTTCTCCACATTTCTAGTCACTTACAAAACATTTTTCTTTTCCTCAAATACGTGGGTTGAATTCTACACAAAAAGTAAAAACGTATTTCCTAGATGATAAATGTGTATATTTTAATATGGCACACATTTGAAGTGAGATATTTAGCGTTTGAGCGAGGTTGCTCGGACCCGGCTCCGCCAGGGATCTTCTTTAGAAAAACAAATTGTAGTATATAGTTTTGACATTGGATCACCACTATTACACAGACGCAATACACTAATGCTACATTTTTTAAATTCAACAAAATTGTATTCAATTTTTAAGTTGTGTCCATATTACAAGAAATACATCTAAATAACGGAACGACTCAGTAACCATTATAGAACTCAATGCGTTCATGTATTCTTTGTTACATTAATACACTGTAGTTTATTTATGTAAACATCATATGTTCATAGCCTTTGTGCTAACTAATGTGTTGGAGTAGAACATGATTACTTTTCATATAAATATCGGAATCTATTGTTTTATGAACTATAACGTATTATTTATTCAAAGACCCCATTAACGGCACAAGAACGTGTTACTGATAGAAAATGATAATTTTACATAGTTTATATTAAGTAGCTTTTGTGTTTTTGGTCTGTTTGCGCATCGATATTATCTAAAATACTCGACGGAATTTGATACGGTTTTCACCGTCGGTTTCAATATAAACGAGGGCAGGTTGCTAGTTATAATACATCGATATTTTAATCAAATAAAGTAGAAAGAAGTTGGTACAATACGAAAATTGATATTTTCGACCGCTTTCATTGTTAATAATGACTAAACCTTGTATTAAAATAACGTAAAGTACTATGAATTTGTACTTTTCAAAAATGCCTACAATTAGGTCCGCGGGGGCTTATATTTATCCCCGAAAAAACAACCCACAATGACCATTGTTTCATTTAATATTTTTATACATTTTAAAAGCATTTCCCAAGCTACTATTTATATCAATAACCTAATCATACCAGTGGATTAAGATATGTAAAGCTTAGGCCAACTTACTATTTAACAAAATAATTTCGATCAATATTTTGGTAGATAGGTAATACGTTTAAGCTCGCGTATTTTGGTTGACCTGTTTGATTAAAGAACGTCACCTGTGCTCTGATTGTTCGAGCGGACATTATATCACACTTCATTGCGTAGTAAATTAATGAAATTCAAGACTAACTAATCTTTAACTAAAGTTAAGTATTGGTAGAGTTACTTACTCCGTTAGAACACTTTTAGACACTCAAATTTAGCAGTTATCTTCTGTCTAATAGTAGTTACTTACCTATTCTATGTATTATCGTTTGCTACGACAAAATATATTGGTTAAGTTCGTACCTATATAAGTACATAGACTAACATAGTAAAGAAAAACACACCTTTGTGTCTAGGCTGGCAAGAATCTTTGACTCTTAAGGAACAAACCAGCAACTCCAACAGTCATCTCCCACAGTAGACTAGACCTATAGAATTACCCCTGCACCCCAGAATATCGACATTTGCAGTTAGTGACGTGCCGCACTTGGACATCCATAAGGTTGTCCAGATTTAAGTGACGAGTCGGTTTTTGCTGTGTCCAGTGTGCGTTCAATAATGCCCCGTTCACGAGTGAAGTAGCAGTTCTGATTGCTGGATAACAATTTGATAAAAGGGATATAGTTTTGTGCAGCCGTGACGACAGTTTGCAAACAATATCACGGTTGCATAGATCTTATGATAGCTTACAGTATCCTTTGATGCTCTGTCGGGGGGAAGACGGATATTCTATTAATGTTTTTCAGGTGGGCCCGGCGAGTGAAGCATCTTTACGTAGAATGGTTTCATTCATGAACTTCTATTGTTACCGTTTAGTGACAAGAAATAACCATTTCAAGCCATTATTCAGACTTGGTATGTTGAGAAACCAATACTTGGTTGATCTGGTTGATCAATATGCCATAATTGAATCACAGGGATTATACCTTACATAAATAACATTCAAACTAAACTAAAATCAGAAAATTACGTCCATCTTCAGGGTGCTTAGCAATCGAATGAACACAACCGTGAAATTGGACAGTAGGTTATACTACCTTCATCGTTCATAGGTGGGCCTCGATATTTACATGGAAAATCACAAGACGCAATGACTTTGTGTCAGATATCACAGTAAACCCGATCTCTTTAGAACTGTAACATGTTACCAAAATTAAGAATAAATGAAAGAAAACCTCACCGCCAATTTAACATCACATGTCAGATACAATATAGTAGACAGAGTATTACATTTGGTAGTAAAGCAGTTCCTAAACCTCATAAACAAGGTTCATATATATGGTCGATCTCGGTGTTATATATACACCGATGAGTGGCAAAAACGTGGCTTTACCACATGTTTATTTATTTATATTGTTAGTCTATAAAATCAGGTGGTATAAAATTTACACCTTTATTTCTGCAGAGTTTCCCCAAAAAAAAAAAACAAAAACAAAAAGATCCAAATTTATACAAAACCGTAACGAAACACATAGTCCATGGTCCTTCAGGTGCCTTGAATCCTAATTCTCTAGGTTTGCGAGAAGGCAAATGCACCAAAATGTCCCAAAATCATTTCAGACAACATCTACTAGCGACGATGGATTTTCAAAATATCGTCGACGATCGACAGACGCTATAGGGACACAGATGAACATACAATAAAGTTCCAAACTATTATACATGTAAACAAACTAAAAAATCTAAACATCCCAGCGTAGGAAGCCGTGAATACCATTGAAGGAGTATCCTGCTGTAAAGAAATAGATGCTCTTAGTAGAGTGTATGCTGTTCGGACGAATAACAAAGAATGTTTCTACTTGACAATATTTCATGTAGTAAAAGATCTAACTTCTTTAAAGTCTTAATCACTATACAAGATGTTAATTGTAATACCTACCAATCAGCTTACAAAGCTATGGGTCATTTGGCGGACTACTCTTATTGGGAAAATACAATACACGGATAACATATAATAATAATTTATAAAGAATAACCCATTTGTGTTGCTGTCAATATTGTGTGTAAAGATATTTTGTAATTATTAGTAGAAAAATAGTCTACTAGTTAAATAAATAATCATACATTTTTCTAATTTCATATAATTTTATTGGTAAGGCGATTGGTTATTATTAGTCAGATTAGTACATTGTATTATTTTGACATAAGATTCCGATCGACATACAAAATCTCTGATTGTTTTTGATTGAATAGAGAAGTGAAAAGAAAATATAAACATGTAAATGGACCCGTGCCGGGTGGCTAGTGCATTGTATTTCAGAGAAAAATTACAAACCAGAGTCATAATTACAATTTAGCCGACTCTTATTTAGCAAAATCCAAATACTTTCGGTATTGTCTTGTAGACCTCACAGATCCCCCTGAAACTCAAATTTAGTAAAGACGGTGGTGAATATTGATCACCTTTACTATCTATTCTCCTCCCCTTCTCAACTTTTCTTAAGACCAGTGATCGGAGTTGAGTTTATCTAATGAAGGAATGTTGTACGTCCCTAATATTGTTATTTTATGGAAGCAATTATTGGCCGAGTGATAAAACCGCATAGTTTAGTGAGGTATAACTAAAAGAAAATAATATTTTGCGTATCCTCTAAATATTTTTTTTTCAATTCAGTTAGTTATTTGTGCAGTCTGATGATTTATGTCGAAATCCTTAACCTGTAATAAACCTTTTTCCGTAACCTTTTAATAAACTGAATTTTCATATTTTGTTGAATTTATCTGTACTTTTTTACACATTAACAACACTGAAATTAATTTTAATAATTCATACGTTTGTACATTGTAAAAGTAAAAACTTTCTACTTATGCTGTATGTACTTTAAATGACATCCCTTTATACGCATTGGTAATTTAGTTTCTTAAATGGAATGAAAAATTATCATAATTAAATCATACAGAGAGACAATATAATTCTATAATAAATCTGTGTCTTTTATTTTTAAAATATTGTTTTTTTTACAGAATATAAGATGCTGTATAAAATGTAGGTACACTTCAATGTTATCAGTACCGAATAAGTGTCTTTCTTATTGTCATACTGTCTTACAGTCATATTTATATGAGGAATCGTTAAAAATATTAATATTCACGATTCTTTAAAACAATGTCTATAAAATAAAAATCAATCAGAATACAACCATGTTCATGTGGCCAGAAGTTTTAAGTCTTGAACCGGTCCAACCCCGGTGTAGACAACAACAATCATTGCTAATACAGTTTCCTGTGCTCCTGATACTCCGGTCTGATTTACAAACACGCGAGTTGGGTTGGTGGCAGAGTGATGGCCGGCTTTAGGACATGTGATTTTATGAAAGATGTTTATAAATTATTATTATAAATTTTTAATGTTAATTTTCGCAATATAAACAAGGTGTATATAATAATAATGGAATTGACACATTACCACGTCTCAAAGATGAAGCAAGCACTAATATTAATTTATGATGTAAATAAACTCGATTGAAGTTACCTGCAAAACCATATTTTGAAATTAAAGGGATATGGCGTGAAATGTTTGTTACGCTAGATGCTTGCCAAATGCTCAAACTAGCACACAACACATTAGCAGACATGCGAACAATTAACTCGCATTATGGCATACATATTATGTATCTACAGAATTGAAGAGGAAGTTCCCAAAGGAGCTAAGCCATTTTTATAAAATTTTCAGGAAATGGTAAAAACCGTTTAGATACGGTAATATTTGAACATATGTTTTAATTGTTTTAGAGTTTTAGGGAAACAATTTATGTTATTAATCTATTGATAGATTTTTAATTTCATTTTGGTAAATTTAATACAAATATTTTTTCAAAACGGCACTTAGTCATTCGACTTAGCACATTTTGGGAAACCGAACTTACTTCAGGTATGATTATTTTACTTAGAAAATAAAAGAACTTCAAATACAGAAATGCATTTAATTTAATAACTATTTAAAAGTTACATTATTTTCAATATAATGTGTTTGGCATGGTTAAATATCTTTTTCTAAGCTGTTAAACCAAAACTCAGACTCTTGTTAAAACATAATAGCTTTTCTACAATGTCCGTGTCCGTCATATTTAAAATTTTATTATTTATTTCCTCACTCCATGTTTCTTATAAAGGTCCAACCTCTTTTTTACAAAACGGTTCTTGCTCTAATACACACGTTTCGGTATTCTCGCCCTCTCCAGTTGGGATTTTTCAAAGCATCTTCATAAAGTTTTCTAATTTCGGGTTTCCTGACTAAGAAATTTCAATCGATTGCTTCGCTTAAAAAGTATTTTTGTTCTTTTTCATGACTGATACCAAGATTTGTTCCCTGTGTACGTACTTTGACAACCTACTTTTGGTGTTTGACTGGAATATACAAAAATTACCGTTGCTCTCTGTAAGTAAAGTGAAAGTTTTTTTTGAGGCCGTCGTTGTACATAACTTATAATCAAGTACATCACAATCTTCTCCCAGGGGGGGGCATTCTTAACAACACCATAATTTTTATAGATTTCCAATATTCTCTTGGGCTTTCAATGACTTCCTTTTTTCGAAATTCTTGTTCCCTCCGACCAAAGACTCTGTAGGACGACATTATAGCTATGACCACGAATTGGAAAAAAACATGTCGATTTGTAGAGAAGAATGGAATTTCATTTTGATTGACATAATGTTAACAGACAGCCTAAAACAGTTCGAATTTTTGTTCTGGCCGGAGCACGGAATCTGAAAACACCTCAGTTTGCTTGGTTTATGAGGATCTTTTGGAACCTGTTTTTAAGATACTTTAAATGAAGTCCATCAATGCAGAACAAACTGGTTTGATCTCTCTCTTGTGTGATTGTTGTCTGTACACATGTAAATAAACACATGTGGACACAAAGGATATTTCCTTTCCTTGGTTGGGCCCGTGTATTACCAAAATTCAAATTAAACATCCAAATCTGCCTTGGATATAATAATACTTCACCAATCGACAACTTGGGCAACGGCTTGGTTTTGTTGCCATAATGTCAATTGGTACTCAAGACAGTCATCAGGAACCTCGGTTCCAACTAATTCAAAAAAGCTTTTGGCCCAACCAATTTGTTGTAATCTTAGTTTGGTCATCGGTTTCTACTTAAAGCTTGGTGTCTGTTGCTGATTTAATAGTTAGTTTACATTCTTCACCAAAGATGAAAAAAATTGTCTGTTTTGGGAACTCTCCAAACAGCTAAATTAAAACGTGAGGTTGAATTTTAAAAGAATTTAGAGTACGAGGTAAACCTTTAATACCATTAGCGGTTGCATCAGTTTTTCCATGTACGCCAAAGTTTTTTCACACTAAGTTCAGGAGGTAGGTAAACTCTTACAACTTTGTATACCACCCATAATGGCTCTCTCTACACATTTCTCATGTAGTTTATTATTGACATGGTAATACTCTTGTCATTTTCAGTGGACTCTAACACCCCCTCTATTTGCTGGCGTTATAGACTCGCGTTTGTTCTCTGTTATATTTACTTAATTGCACAGTCTTTTTGCCTAACTTGTGTTATAGAGCAAATATGTCCTTGGCACTGACTTGAAAAATAGGCCCATTAGCTTTACGTATGAAATATGATGCAACACTATCGGCTCTAGGGTTTTCCTTTCTAGGTGTCTTGTTTTAGGTGAGAAGTGATGAATGTTAGTTCAGTTAAAATAATTATCTTGAGCTGCTTGAGATTTTATGCTTATGTATCTTATTGAAAAAATCGATATACGTCTTCTTCTGTTTAAAAGTGTCAGCTAAACAGCCCTTTTTAAGGATTATGTTTACAATCAATAGCAGGGCTTTACTTTTAGATGGATGAACAGTTTCCTAGCATATTTTTCGCCGGTTTTTGTCAGGTTTCTTCATTTCTAGTTCTCTTTCTTCCTCTATCTGACAATCAAATTGTTTATTATAGTCTTCAAGCAAACTATTATCACACATTATTTAATTCAAATAATAAAACCTACACATTGTACATAAACCTTCCAAAAGAACACGTGTGATTGTATTCCAGGTTAGGGATTGTTTATGACAGATCAGTGTATTTTGCTCATTCTACAGACTAGTGCGGTTGGGATATGACAACTACCTTGGGACTTAGAACTCTTTGGAAAAAGTGTGGGGGGGGGCGTTAAGTTTTTTTAATTCAAACCTTACCACTTATTATTAGCTGGGACTCTGATTCTGGCTGTTTGTTGTGGGAATGGCAAAAGTTAGTGGGGTTATGTTGTCATATGCAGGGTGGGATTGGTGTTGTGTTGATTTTTTGTTTGTGATCTGCTTTGTTTGCTAGGATTGGGTGTGTTTTACTTGTATTATAGTTACTGATTTAGAAGGGATAGAAGCTGAATAGAATCAGAAAATACCAGTAAATCAATATTAGATATTTAAATTGGGTGTAAATACCAACGTAAGGAAGGTATGAAAAATAACAGTTGTGAGTGGATGGGTGGAAGAAGGAAACAAAGGGAAAATAATAATTGATGAATGTGGATCTGGGTTACAAGGGAAGGTCCGAAGTAATACTAAATAGGTCAATCAAAAAACGTAAAGTGAAAACAAAGAGCGAGGGAACCGAAATGAAAGAAACGATGTAAAAAGAAGATAGATCAATGAGGGGTAAAATATAACCACCCAATATCCAAAGAAATAAGAGGCGGACAAAAGAACAAAAAAGGCAACTAAAGGGAGCCAGAAATGGACCTAAATAAAGAAAAGGGGGGTAAAGATGGGCGACCAGGAAAGGATAATGATCTCTAATGCACCCACTAAAAATATAAACCGAAAAAAAAAATCCAAAGCGTATAATAATGTTAGGAGAAACAAGATAAGAATAAGAATAAAAAAGAAAAAATAGGCGGGAACGAGAGGGATTAGGAGATAAAACAGGCCGGAAAGAAGGGCAAGAAATGAGAAATTTTTCTTTTTTAAAAATTTGAACCAAGAAAAAATGCGGGAGGTAACATAATACTCAAAGTTGGATACAAAACAGAAAAAAAAGAGGTCAACCTACGATGAAAGTAAACCAAAAAAAAAAAAACAAATGTAATGAAAAACACGTAGTAATAGGGACATGTAGCACAGGGAAAAGACTACAAAAAACAAATTGATTGATAAATTGCGAACCACAAGATAATGTCATATTTCACCTGTCATTTTACATTAGACTTAGCTTCCCCTTGACTAGTATCAATATAACAACGCTGTATACAACTGTAATTCAGCATTCTGGATCAACTCTAAAATCAGGAAATTGAGAAAAAATTGACTTAGCTCTTTTTGGAATCCACCTCTTCATTGAACAACAGTCAATAATTCGCAATTAAACATTGAAATAAGCATGTTTTATAGAAACCGAAAAAAAATGGTCGTAAATTAGCAGTACAAACGCTGAGAGCTGAGATTGCTGACGCACTAGGCTTTTTTAAGTAAAAACTATCGACCATTTGTCGTTTGTCAATCAACAATAACTTTTACTAGGAAAATAGATTGACTTTTTGACAACTTCAACAATAGGAATCTAAATGGGAATGATTTTAAGACACCAATTAAACCAGAAAATGTTAATTTTAACTTACGTATTCTTTACAATTTTATCCATTGCTTGTTTTTGAGTTGAAGACAAGCATTTTCATTGGAATTCAAAACCAATATCAATGCGATTAAAATGCTCCTTGTAAGATTTTTAGAATATCATAAGTTATATTTTTAACTATACGTTTTCTGAGAACCAGTGGGATTTGTTTTTTGTTCATATACGAGTATTATGTCAAGAAGTGGAAATAACAATAACCCCACTGCTAAGCTATTCCAGTGGGCCCTCAGAAAACCTATGTTTAGAAATAGTGTACGTGCTCCTACGGGCAATAATTGGGCAGCAATAACCAATCTGCTGTGATAAGTTTATATGATCACCGTGTATTAATTAATAGTGATGAAGTTGAGGAAACAGAAGAATTTAAATAAATTTGTAGCACAGTAAGTGTAGTGCAGACATCTGACTATAAAGAAAAGATCATGTATTATGGGGATATATTGTCAGAAATATTTACAAGAAAAGCGATGTTGAATAATGTATACAGTTCTCGTATCAGATAAGAATAATCGAAGTACTTACTCTGAGTTTACAGATTTCGTTTCAATCGGAAAACTTATAAGGGCATCAAATGATGTAATGAAATCTCTTATATTTTTGTATAACCTTTTTATTACACCTTATACCCATGGAGACTATAACATTAATACAAACCACCGTATTGTATTTGCATGTTAGGGTTTTGCTTGACAAATATTTAATGAACATTAACACACCAGTTTTACTTATAAGATATTCAGGCGACGAATGTTACTAAATTAATAGGTGTACTATTTTACAGTTGTGTGCCTCTCTTATGAGAGGAAGAAAACTGCTTTAGTAACCTTATAAAAATTAAAACTGAGAGAGTAGCTGAACGAAATAGTGTTGTTCAGCTAACTGTAAACGAGGTTTACATAACGTTGTTAAGAACGTATTATAATTAATCATTTTGTGAAAGAATAAATCATCCATCATTATTATTTTTGTATTTTCATCTTAATAGTTACATTTGAAATAGAAACAATAATTCATCTTTTGATACGCTTGTGGTAAATATATTAATTAATGTTAAGTACTTTTTAACCACATTGTTATGATGAAATTTATAGGCTATTTGAAATGTATAATACTCGTTTGCAATTCTTTTTGCCGAATTGGAATTAATTATATCAATTCAGATACTTGTGGTTGTTATAAGATTCTTATGTTACTGTATTATAATGATACTTACGTAAAAACTAGATATACTAGATTCCGCCAAACTGAGAACAGAGGCCGATCCGGCGTAGGGCACTGAGTTCCGTTTTTGTAATCCCTTATAAACGTTGCTAAATGAATTCCTATCAAAACAAGTTTCAACTAAAAAGGTATATTCATATTTTAATTTAAAAGTATGGCCACAAAATAAAGAACTTCCACGATTACTCCTTTTTTATGTTTTGAATGGTGTTCAAAATAGATTATTTCTTTTAATTCGGCAAAACAAAATGCAATAAATATGGAAATGTTAAACAAAAATCTTCACATGTAGGACCACCAACTTTTCCAGGTAATGAATATAGAAATTTGTATGATAAAAAATAAATGCACACAGGATTATTTAATACATGTTTATGTAACGGCTTATTCCAGCTGCTCGAACTAGTAGACCGCCAATTGTGGTCGAATTGATGGAGATCGCCAAAGCTCTGCTAACCGAACCTCTATCCACCTCTGCGCTCCTGATAATAAGGTATAAGTGAGACCGCAAAACCTAGTCCCCGTCCTGCCTCTATTTCTCAAACAATGGTTTATTTATATAAATCGTCAAAACGCCATTCTGGAAAGGCGAATTTTTTGTTATTGCGGACTTATGCTGGTTGTTTCCAGGGTTTTTCAACCTGCACGAACCAGTATACCGCCAATCGTGTTGGAATTGATGGAGATCGCCAAAAGCTCTGCTAACCGAACCTCTATCCACCTCTGCGCTCCTGATACTGAGATGTATATGAAACCGCAAAACGTAGTCCCCGTCCTGCCTCTATTTCTCAATCAATGGTTTATGTATATAATCAAATCGTCAAAACGCCATTCTGGAAGGGCGATTTTTTTGTTATTGCGGACTTAGGCTGGTTGTCTCCAGGGTAGACCCCTTCATAAGTATTGCTATGGTAAAACATATCACTAAATATTTTGTTTCAATTCTGTCAAGTATTCTAAGCCTAAGTGCTGATACGTTTTTGGAAAAGTTAAAAATCTTTATAATTGAACCAATTAAAAAAACTCTCATTTAACCGATAATAACAGATACACCGCCTGATTAGTCTTTTCGAAATTAATTAAATTTTATTATTAAATTGAGATTTAAATCAAAGCTCAATTTGGTTTAAAAAATTTAGGCAACAGAGAATGATTGATTTAAGTACCAAAATGAAATCTACTAATAGAATGAATACAACTCCTAGATAGAGAACAGTACTGGAAGTTCATAAGTGCTGTACATAACTTTAATGTTTAACAATAAATATGTTATGAGAAGTAAATCACTAAATATCGCTGAATAATGGGTGAAGGAATTCAAATAAAAT
>NW_025777379.1:0-91583 GCF_021130785.1 Homalodisca vitripennis | reverse complement strand
AATGAACATAAGTTTAAAACTTCATGATTTTTTTATAAACGCAATTCGATTTTTATTATGAATAAGCAAAAGTTGTGGTTTTTTTCCATACGTGAGTTTTGATTAACAATCTCAAATTTAGTTATATTCATTAAACTAGCCAAAACTATTAAATTTATATAGGTTTACCATCCTTCCATCTACCATTAATGATTGTCTATAATCTTAATGTTTGAGTTTTGGACACATTTTAACTTGGGGATGCAAAATAAAAAAAAAGATAAATTTTAAAAAAGACGTGGTTCTAGGGATACATTATACATACTGCTATCGATTGATTACCATGTATGTAACATTGATTTTAAAACTAAAGTAAAGTAAAAATGTCTTATTGTTACCAGCCGTAAGTTAAAGGCTAAGACAGCCCTCCTCTAACACTTAACCTGGGGACCAACCGGCTTAGAAGGTGACTTTCGAACCAATATAAAAGGTGATTTTATAACATATGTGGCATGTTTAAACCCGCCCACTGGTGAATCGGGTCGTGGTCAGTGTGCAAGGAGCTAATCGGTCGAACACTTTTTGACCGATGATCGGAACGGGCACAATCAGGCCGAGTTATCGGTAAAACGGGTTTTGTGGCGAGTAGGGAACATTGTGGTGGGGGAGGTGAGCGGACGGGTGACGCTGACGGACGTTGGAAGACCTGGACGGGGTATCCGTGAGTTAGAACGTGTAAAATTGAATCAAGTTTATAAATTTATATATATATATATATATACAAAGTTTTATAACTAATATATGTATATAAATATATATTGGTTACAAATTAGGGGATCCAATAAGATTATGGCGGGACTAGGCAGGTTAGACGGGGATCGTGGGATCGGGGGGTTGTGGGGATCGGGAAATACGGGCAGCATGTTTTAATTTTTAGGGAGTTTTAATTATGGGGGGGGTAATATTAATCAGGAATTCTAAATCAATGTTGGTTAGAGGAGTGTCCCAGCATAATGACCGATCCGGGCCTTTAGGGGAAATATAATTTGGTTTGGGTGTTGGGATCACCTCGTGGTTCCTCACCACTACCGTAAAATAGGTTTAAAACAATTATCATGGTAATGAACTTACCACTCGTTTCAGTAATGGTAGCAGGCATTTTAAGAATTAAATATTGGCAAAGTTTCTATTCTCCTCTAGCCAGCATTATTCCGAATAATTTAATGAGTCATATAACCGGATTTAAATTTTTCATATATATTCAAAATTTATCGTACAAAGTCATTAGAAAACCGTCGTAATGTTCTCGCAGAGATTATTGAGTAGTTTTTTTCATTTATTTTACAGATATCCATAATATGTCGGATGGGGATTAACTATAAAAAAAACCAATTTCACACTTGTTATATAGGGAAAGCTTCAATAAATATTATTGGGGTACCATTGTTATGTATTCTATTCTTTTAAGATATTATTGCTTGAGTTTAAATCCAATTATTTTTAAGTTTATTACATATAAGAATTTGCTTTTTGCAAACACTTAATCGTCTAATCAGGGTCTTGACAATTCTATTTTAAAACCAAATTTATTTTTATTTCTTGGTTGCAAGGTAACAGATAATGTTTTGTGTTCACAAATAGTACACTTAATAAATAAGTGCATTAGATATCGCTTATCAGATGACCTGCTAACCTAACGGGATCAGTAAGGTATGTACGATTAGTATTTTTAGTCTTGGTTACATCACTGATTTGAATAGGCTATAAGATAGTAGGTAATTTTAATAGTATGCAATGCAATTTAGTGTGTAATTTCGCCAATTCGATTAGAATACAATACGGAAATAAATAAATTTAAAATTAATTGTTCACCTTATTATTTACAGTTATTTAAAAGTGACATTAATTTAAAAGACTCATATAAAGCTGTGCGTACGCAATTCTTTGTTTAAATTAATATATCACTACTTAACGATAACCTAATTGGATCGTAAATAAAGGTCTTATCACTAGGAGGGTTAGCTTGACCTGGCACGGAATTATTTTATTGCCTTATTCCCAACTCATAGAAACGAATAATAATACGGATTTGACTTAGTTCAATATTTCATTTCTGGTTAAGGAACGCAAATTTTTGCAACGCTTCAGTTTCGAGAAAGTCAAACTTTAATACTTATTGTCACGCCATTTCAAACCTTGCTATTTTTAACGCTAAAACTTTTCGTGAACCCTACTTTAGATTATAGAAAACGCGATTTAGAATTAATATTTTTTATTTCTTCCCTACTTAATAGTTGTAAGGATTAATTGTAAAATTGAATAAAGGGAACTGAGAAAAATAATAACTAATTTACCGCGTTTGTTTACCATAAAAGTAATAGGTACTTGAGGAGTTACAGCTGGCGAGAAAGAACTAAATGTTTAAACAATGTAATTTTCTATATCGTACATTTATTGGCAAGGGGCGTACAGTAAGAATTAGTACATTATTGTTGGATATTCAGCACGGTCTTTATAAGACTACTCCGGAAACTCCCAAATTAGCCTACTCACAATTTTTAATTGGTTTTAGGATGATATTAAAAAAGTAGCCACAAAATAAGCAAAAGGCTCACGATAATTTGTCAATAAATGATGCCTTCTTTAACTCAGTTGCCAGTACTAAAGTGGCTTCTGTGAATTAATTTCTTACGACATTCTTATAAGAAAATTTAGGATATAGTTGGTGTATCCTTATTTTGCGCTAGTCTTTGTAGTGTAAGGTCAAACCCCTCCATAATGGTTGTATTTGATAAGTGAGTATTCAGCGCTCCACCTATAAATGTTATTTGTTACTGTGAATATTTACATAGTTATTGTTATTGTACAGATTTTTAACCTCGATTAATGTTATATTTTATAGATATATTTATATTGTTATTTGTTACATTTCATAGATATATTTATAATTGTAATTTGTTATAATTATGTTGTTAGTTACTTTTATACTGCGGCAAAATCAAAGAATATCCAATAAAATTCCAAATCGGGCTCATCAATTCGTTTAATATTTTATTAGGAACTCTGCGAGATCAGTTGACAAAAAATTATTTTTTAAGCGGTTATCTGGATTCGGAGGAATACTTCCATACGTTTTATCCTAGATCAAAAAAATTTTGGATGGAATCCATCTTAATAAGAAAGGTTATGCGATACTGGTTGGTTTGTTAAAGGAAAAGTTTTAGATGTTTAAATAATTTTTTAGGGGTTCAACATTTATTCAAAGGGGGAAAAGAACACGTATTTACCGTGACTATTACACCCCCCCCCCCCTCATACATTGTGTACGGTTAGTGCACTGTTTTGAGACTACAGAGGGATTTAATTTCTAAAGAATTGTAATTTTGTCCCGCTATCATTGCTGAGAATTCGACAGGACAACATGAGGTGAAGGAACAAGCACAACCACTATATCAATGGGAATCGCGGCCAAAAGGAACTTCTTGGGTGGACAAACTGAGGTCAAGTCCGGCAAAAGATCAATGCCTGGCCTGGCATATCGCGCCAGCAGCCACCTTGGAAGCCAACAGAACTCTTCTTAAAGATTTCATAAATCATAAGGTCGAAAGGTTACTAGGCCCAATTCACAATAAATCGGAGGAAATGCAGGAATTGGGAGATGAGGCGAGAACTAACACAAATCTTAACGAGGGACAAAAAAAATATAGCCACGGAGGACCAATGGTCATATTTGGTTAAGACCACTGCAGCAGCGGTAGGCATGGAGGTGGTAGCAGCTTTGGGGGACTCTAGATCTGGGCCAATCTCCAGAAATGACAACTCAAACTTTAATTTACCCAAGATTTTGGCTGATATGATTGATAGCTTTCCTTTGTGTCAGGAACTGATCCAAGACGTTTAGTACGTTTCCTTATTAGCTTCAAGCAAGTAATTAAGCTCGATCTTGTCCCATCGAATAATGTGATTTTAAATGTTTTGCCTAAAACTGAGGGTCAGCTGAGGGCGCTTTGAAATAGAGCCCATAGTCGAAAAATACTCATCGAGTCAAGTAATATGTTCGGTCTTAGAGACTTTTTTCCTGGTTCGAGTGAAGCAACAGTGTGTATCGGAAATGCTACAGGCTACCGGGTGCAAAAACCTAAAGAGACAATGGCTGATTTCTTAAGTGATCTTCAGTCACTCGCCGATATTTTGTTGGCTGAATTTGGTGAGCAGGATCTGCTTGATACTATCCTGACCGGTCTCAATCTGGCTACGCGTGCTCGTCTTGCAGGTTTCCCAGCACCAACGACAGTTGACGATCTATACGCACTCTCCCCTCGAATAGACATTATTAGGACAACTGAAATGCAATTTCATAGGGAATATGCTATATCCAGCGGAGCGAGTGGTGGTACACCCACGGGATATTCCAAACGGCATATTCAGGATGTTCACAATCGGTTTAGGGGGCAAAAACAACAGTTGCACCGCTTTCGCGAGTAAATAACCCAAACAATACCAGGGGACGGCACGGGAATATGAACTATAAATCGGCAATACGATACTGGTTCAACCTTGTATTATGCACGAAAATTCAGTAAAGAATGAACGGTCCTTTCATACCCGCTCTTTAGACGGCAATCAGAGTGGAAATATAATCACGGCATTAACCATAATCATGAAAATTTTCAGGGTCGTGGTCAACGTTCGTACACCAATTCTCGTTACCGATCGAGCAACTATGTCTAACACCAAAACTATATACATTTTACATCTAGCAATTTAAAAAGTCAAGGAAGGTCATTAAATAGGCACAAATGATTCTCCAATTTGTTGTGCCGCCCCTCCTGGATTTCACTCTAAATCGTTATCAAGGGTAAGGTCTTCACTAAAGTCAAAAATGGCTCCGTCAGTTCTAAAATCAAATCTTTGTTTTATAAATATATCTTTTGGTAAATTTACACAGAGAGCACTTGTTAATACTGGGTCCTCTTTCACACTAATGTCACGGGAATGTTTTTAAACAGTTAAGAATATTCCTAGAATCGTCAAATCGGTATTTTATGTTCAAACAGACGCGGCTCTAGCGACAAATGGGGATATCCTTGAATTTTATAGTGGGGCACATTTGTATATTAAGGTTAGAAACTTATCACGGAATATACCTTTCCTGATTAATGATAAATTACCAGTGCCTATTATATTGGGTTCGGAGTTTTTATCCAAAACTAGAGCAATGGTTAATATGTCTAGTCGTACGTTGTCCTTTCCATACGGAACACCGTAGTGTCTGTTATTGTCTTCCGTTGTAGAGATTAGCCGTGGTTATCCAGTGACATTGGGTGAGAACCTCAACCCAATTCAAACGCAGCAGGCTTTGGATCTTATTGCGGAGTTTCCCAATACCATAACTAAGAGGTTAGGCCGTACCAACCTCCTTAAATATACTATTAGAGTCAACTCACCGAAGATCGTCAGGGCATGTTCATATCCGTATGCTCCACCAAAATTTGAGCAGATGAGAGAGCACATAGATGATCTTCTTTCCAAGGGTGTCATTCGTCCATCAACATCTCAATACGCATCTCCGGCTTTTTTTAGTCCCCAAAAAAGGTGGAAAGAGTAGACTTGTTGTGAACTATTGCGGTATTAACAGCATATTGGATCTTGAAGCGACTCCTATGCCAACAATAGAATCTGCTTTTCAGCATCTCGGTCAATGTCGTTGGTACTCTTTATTAGACTTAAATCAAGCGTATTTACAAATTCCCTTGGAGGAAGACTCAAAGAAGAATACGGCATTGTAGTTCCATGGCAACATTATGAGTTTAATTTCTTGCCTTTTGGTCTGGCGTCGGGAAGTATGGTTTTGACTAACCTGATCGACAAAGTTTTTGGCGATATTAAGTTTAGATATGTTTACAATTTTTTTGATGATTTGTGTTGTGTACTCATCGGGGACCTTTTAAGAACACATAGAACATCTGAGGGAGATAATATCACAACTTCAAAAGGCAGGTCTTACCGTCAACCCAGAAAAAATCATTATTGCCTCAAACCGCATTTGGTTTTTGGGCCACACTTTCAGCAACCAGACAATTTCCATCTACTCTGATCGAGCAAAACCAATAGAGGGATTCCCAATGCCAAAAAATGTTAAACAGCTGTCCCGATTTCTAGGCATGTGTGCTTTTTATGCTCGCTTCATTAAATCGTTTGCTGAGATTTCACAACCTTTTGAATCAGTTTAAAGCGAAAGGGGAGTGAAGTTTTTCTGGGGTCCTGAACAGCAAAAGGCATTTCAGAGTCTTAAGAGATGTTTGGTATCCGGACCAGTGCTTAAAACCCCAGATTTCTCTGAGCCATTCATCTTGCACACCGGGTTCGGCGGTCGGCGCGGTCTTGTCCCAAGAGCACAACGGGTCTGTCCTTCCAATAGCATTTGCATCTAGGGCCCTAGACATGAACTAAACTACACTACTTTACAATTGGAATGCCTTGCCGTAGTTTTTGCCTTCACTAAGTTTCAGCAGTATCTTGAGCACCGCGAATGCCAGTTGCACACAGACTGTTCAGCACTATCATGGCTGCTGAACCATCCTCGTCACCAAACTGGTAAGATCGCAAGATGGGTATCGTTAATTAATTCTTTCAAATTCGTGGTACAGCATATTAAAGGCAGGGAAAATGTGGTGGCCTTGTTTATCCAGACTTTTTGAGAATACGGAAAAAAAAACCAATGTTAATGAAGACACAAGGGTAACTAGTAGCTGCTCCACGGAGGGTAGTTTGGTGTCGGATGGTCAGAAGGATGTTACTATGACCTTATTTGCCATACCCGAAGCTTTTAAAGATATTGCACAGCATCAAAAAGATGATCCAAAGATGATCAAAACTCCGGTTAAGTATCAGAACTATAGCGTTGAACAGGGTGTCCTTCTATATAAGCCACCAGGAAAGACTAAACCACGAGTCGTTTTACCGCAATAGATTAATAGATCTTGTTTTTAGGTACTATCATGAGGTACCAACTTCTGCTAATTTAGGAATCAAGAAGACATCAGCACGTATTACTCGTTACTTTTGGGCATACAATCTAAACCAATCTCATTGCTGACAGAGTTAGGTCGTGTTATTTATGCTAGAGATCAAAGCAAGCTCCTAAATCTAAAGTAGGTCATCTATCTTCAGAAATAGTAGATCAATTATGGACAAAATTTGTATCGATCACGTAGGACCTTTACCGAGACCAGGTCAGGGGAAATCTGTACCTTTTAACTGTAGTGGATCCATTTTCAACGTTTACCATTCTTATACCGATAAAAAATACCACTGCGTCTTCAACAGTGCAACTTCTCACCAAACATGTTTTTTAGTATTTCGGGTTTCCTAAATATCTCGTGTCCGACAATGCAAGTCAATTTCACTCCCAAAAATTTACAGACATGTTTAGAGTATGGAATTCAATACATTTTATACTTCGCCCTATTATGCCAATCCCTCGCACGCGGAAAGGCGTGAACAAAAATCTGAAGTTCGCTATCAGGATATTTCATCAAGAGGATCACAAGTCATGGGACAGAAAAATTCATTGGTTTCAATTAGCATTTAATTCTGCATTGCATGACAGCACCAAAAACATCACCAGCCAGTTTGTTTTTGGGTCACGAAATTTCTCATTCATTAGAATTGGCTTGGAATCTGGATTCATTGGTACCTAATCAAAAGCATATAGTCCCAAATGATCAAAAATGGCATCAGGCCTTACACAACTTACAACAGGCCAGAAGACGTAGAGAGAGGTTATATAATGCTAGACGGAAGCCCGTTGTATTTAAGCCGGGAGATTGGGTCATGTATAAGAGCAATCCTATGAGCAGAGCAGCGGATGGCATAAATCAAGTTACTACCACTTTGGTCTAAACCTTGCGTGATAGAATGTTTCACATCACCGGTGACTGTTAAGCTACTTAACACATCGACCGGAAAGTTTGTGCGCAAGGCACATGTATCCCATTTAAAGAGATTCTTTTCACCAACACACTAACTCCTGGGGGCGCCGGTCGTTAGGGGACACTTCTCTGTAGTGATATTAGTTTTAAGTTTCAATGTATACTCCTTCACATTACTTAACAGCACTTAAACACAGGGATAAACATCTGCTCCCGTAGACGATTTGTGGTCCGTTTGGTTTGAGGTATGGCTTTTCAGGTCCGCCTAGATCGGACGGGTTGTCTTAGGGAATCAGTGCCCCTAAACAATAAACTTTTAAGGTTGTGGTCATCGGGCACTGGGAACCAGGTTGGTTTTTTATTTTTTTTTAGAAAGCAGTACTGCTAATTCATTAACATTGGTCATGGAGAGTGACTTTTTGTATGTATTTTTTTAATTACTTTCTCTTGAGCAAGACACTCAACAGTAACCAGGACCCAGCATCCTACTTGTTGGAACGTCATGTCTTTCAACATTTAGGCTTGGCTGCACTGAAGGTACTCAAACAAAATTTAAAAGTTACACAGAAATGTATATATGTATAGGTCTGGCCAGATCTTAGGTTATCCAAACGTAGTTTAGTTAAGCTAATTGTTTGAATAAGCATGCGTACGTTATTAATTTAATTTTTAATATAAGGGTTAGGATTTGGTCTACTTTGTATTATACTCGCACGTTTGTGTAGGTGGGTATAGAATAGACGTGTACAAAAATCGGACTCTCAGGCGCCGTCACAGTAGGGAGTCAGTTATTTAAACTAATGTACCGGACACGAAATTTCCACTGCGTATGGTCTGTGTATGATTTGCGTCGGTTTGCCAATTAATGCGGTTTCTTTCGTCTTACGAGAATTTCCTGTTCTATTCCTACCTATGTAAGTGTAACCTTGTACGGTTTTAGATCTAGGGTTTTATGCATGTTAGGTTATGTATTGTTATAATTGGGCAGTTTTGGGCAATCCTTTTGTTTTAGATCGGTGGAATGGTTTCAAACAACCCTTGAACGCATTTGCTGATATCCCGGACTCCATGTCCTATCCTTACTATTGGCATAATATCCGATTTCGGATATGAAATTAGAACTCTTCTCCCCATCGTGCGCCGCAATAGCTCCTTACTTGGCAGAGTAGTATTACTTTTAAACATGAGAATGGTGGACGGCATATATCATATTTGATAACATAATCTCGAAATCGTGCACGCAGTATCATACTTGCTTGGTGCAGGATTGAATTATCAATTAAATGGTTGTTCATGGGTTCAGCAAAATAATGAACTATGGAGTCCACAGCACCCACAATTTGGTGTCTAATAACACATTTTTCTTGTACTGCATAACAAACCACTATTAGCATAAAAGTGGAAATCCTGAAGTGAATCCATGTGGGTACCCATTGATTAAGCGCACAACTATAAAACCTACAACCATGGGCCCTTAATGCAGGACGTTGGGTAATTTACCCAGTGCACAGTCACGACTGTCTTAATTCTATAATAGCAAGATGCTAATGCTACCATTCTCGTGAGAGGCCTCATATCAACATTTTGTTCGCCGGGGGAGGATGCTGTCGCACGATGTGCAAAAAATTGTAATATAATATTAAACATATATTGGCCAAACCCATCCTTCTTTCCTACTTTTTTACATCAGCATATCATGGCCCCCAACTAAGCTCGAATGCTTTAATGTCATCGGCTCCAGCATGGTATATACTGCCCTGTGGATCTTCCCGGATTATACGCGTATACCATGGGGGCTGACAACTCCCTCAAATAGAGGGGGAGTTACCCAAAATTCCGTGAGTAGTCCAGATTGTGGATGGGGTTATGGGGAAATTTGCTATATTGAGAGTAGGGTTCTCCTATCCCTTCCTACCCACCCTTTCGTCGTATCCGTACAGAAATAATTTTCTTGTCGGCCCCGCCGGAGGGGGAGGTTGTGGCATGTAACCGCCACGGACATCGTGTCGGTCAGTGTGCAGGAGCTAATCGGTCTACCTTTGACCGAGGATCGGAACGGGCACAATTAGGCCGATTATCGGTGTGAACGGGGTTAGGCAGGTTAATAAATTAAATTAAATTAAATAAATTATGGCGGGCTAGGCAGGTTAGACGGGGGATCGTGGGGTTGTGGGGATCGGGAAATACGGGCAGCATGGTTCGGGTATCGAGGGGCAATATACGTTTTTAATTTTTAGGGGGTTTTAATTATGGGGTTATATTTATCAGGAATTCTAAATCAAAGCTGGCTAGAGGAGTGTCCCAGCATAATGACCGATCCGGGCCCTTTTGAGGGGAATATAATTTGGTTTGGTGTTGGGATCACCTTGTGGTTCCTCACCACTACCGGAAAATAGGTTTAACAATTATGGTAATGAACTACCCTCGTCTCACATACTACCTGTTACCCGCAGCTTCGCATGCAATCTTAGAACCAAAGTCCTTATATTACTTAATAAAAGCAATTATGATGTAATATGATGGGAGTCCTATACAAATTTTAAAACATAAATAGGCACACATCAGGTCAATATTATTTAAGTTAGTGGTAAATAGTATCAGAGTTTAAATTAATTATTATATCATGTTTGGCAAGAGTAGGAGCATTTCTGGTTTCTAATTAATTATATTCATACCCACAGCTGAATCTGCCTTGTAATCCCGATCAAGAAAACACAAATTTCGGATCACACAGGTCTCAGAAATTTACTTTGGTCAAAAAACCGTGTATTTCCAGTTCTTGTCATATATTTCAGGTCTAAGATATTTCCAGTACTATATTAGAGTTTGCCGTGTTGCTCTGACGAAGAAGAAATATATATTATATATACTTACGTAGGACCGAGATGCCTACTTCGGTTAAATAGTGCCTACTTAAGACCATTTAAATTCACTTACTTACTATGTAACAGTTTAGCTTGCCATATTGCCTTGATCAAATTGTATATACGTTCAATTATCTATTTCTCGGAAATCTACTTTGGTCAAAATCGTGTTGACATAGTTGAGTTTGCTAGGACTGAAAAGCCTATTACGACCTAGGGGGAAGTCCTATCTACTTGTATTTCCTGTATAAGGGGGAAATCCTTATTAAGGTTATGCAAAATTCCAAAATAATCGTTATTATTATCGATCGATAAATAACGAAATAACGATTTATCTTCCCCCATCTGACGAAGAAGAAATTTCAATCCTCGAAACGTTGCGTTTTATCTTGTATAACCTATAACGATGGCAAATGTCCGAAATCCTGTTATCCTTTCACACCTTCCATCATCAATAAAAAACTTTAAACAAAGAAAAAAAATTAGTTTAAATTTTTTTTAACTTGTGAGCATTATGAAATTTAAGTAATATTTATACTGCCCTTCAAAGCTACTACAATATTACATTAAAATATATCCAATTCATTATTCACTGATATATAAAAAAACATGTAAATGTACTTTCTCTTGTCTTACCTACTTTAAGATTAAGAAATATAGTCAGTTTAGTAATGTTGTTTAATATCGACGAGTATAGCTAGTCATCTAATGTTATTTAACATCGACAACTATAGCTAGTCAATTAATGTTATTTAATATTGACAACTATCGCTAGAAATGTAATTGCTTAATCCTTAATCCTATGAATATCACATACCTCTTGAAAATAAAACTAGAGACTAAATTTTTTCCACCTGACATTCAAAAGATAAGATACTTAATTGCGTCTTTACGAGTTGGTAGTCTCAGCAGTGGTTCAAATTTAGCGCCAATTTCTCC
The DNA here is from genome assembly GCF_021130785.1 of Homalodisca vitripennis. Classification (NCBI taxonomy): domain Eukaryota; kingdom Metazoa; phylum Arthropoda; class Insecta; order Hemiptera; family Cicadellidae; genus Homalodisca; species Homalodisca vitripennis. Next base: position 79,867 of record NW_025777379.1, on the reverse strand, counting down.
TTACTTATCTTTATTAATACCTTGTGCTAAAATTAATTCCGCCTGCATACACTCAACCCCACAATAGCGCTCTCAGCAGCCGCGGCCACGTGCTGCGAGAGGAGTTTTCTTAAACTTGAGTTGAACCGTGCCCCTCTTTCCAGTTGTTTAATGGATTCTGGAAATAAATCGCATGCTCTACATGAGGTAACAATAGAGGACTATTACGAATAATTGTTGTGGTAAGAGGAAGGTTAACATTTGGACATCCAGTGTCAAGACCATTACCATGTGTTAGGAAATTTGTATCTTGTAATAAAGAGTTGACGCCGAACTCCGAAGGTTGGTACTATCAAATGTAACACTGCTACATATAAAATTATGGCTGCGGATTTGTATTTTACTGTATTATAGAATCAATATATTAAAACAACTATTACAAATGCCCAATACTGCCCTTACGTTAATGGTAAGTTAGCTACTTCTATATACACACTGATTGATAATTGAAAATCATTTGCAATACCTCGAAGGGATCAATTCATGTATGCGATCCTAAGATAAAAAGCGTTTCTATTCTTTTCCAAATTTTATCGAGAACAAATTTCCTGGTAGGTATGTCGAGAACAATCACCGTAGAATACTATCCTCTAGGTATGAGGTAAGAACATGCAAGCGTAAAATGTGTTGTGTTCACAAACACTTAGTAGTTTTGAATTATTAACAAGACTTTTCCAAACGAATGTAGCTTACAGGCCTTATAAACTGTCATTATAGAGTAAGATGGATTGTATTAGGCGGAACGTATTATCATGTAACGTTCTGTGACAATAGAAGGCTGTCTCTGTGCTGCTATTGTGTAAGTTATACAAGTATGTGGTGACTGACACAGCCGCAGGTGTAGGAGATGTAATTAATTATGCATAATCTCATCGAACAGCACTTAATAACTTGTCATTGTTTTACTTCTGTAATGTATTGTCAAAATGTACTAGTAATCGTGCAAGGAATTTCATGTAATCACTATTATTTAAAACAAGATAGGAGTATGCGTCACCATGAGTCGCGTGTTTCTTCTACTTGCGGTAACAATGGAGGACTAATACGAAGAATTGTTGTAGTAAACAAAAGATACATTGTGTCAGCCTACTAAATGAGACTCAGCCTACTAAATGATACAACGACACTCAGCCTAATTTTTGATCTAAATTCTATTCTACACTAATTACAGCAATAGGAAAATAAATTTAAAGAAATCCGGTACGTCTCCACGAGCTAGAACTGCGATGTGTTCTGTGGCGTCACAGATAGGATAATCCTCTTTATCCTCAAGGAAGATTGCAGTGATGTATTTATTGACCTAATATAATATCCTTTCTTAAGTCAGTTCTAAATATACAAGGCTCAACTATGTACTTCGATCTTAAATTTCGTTTTAATGCCTCTTTAGATTCTAAGATATTCTGTTAAGTGTAAGGGAATGCATCTGTTCTAAACTTTGTTTTCATACTTGTTCTAAAATGTATAGATCCCTTTAATAATATTTTCCAACAATACTTACCACTATACTAATAGATTATTTTTTACATAATTAAATGTTGAAAGACTAATGAGTAAACTTTAGATATATCCCTAATATCTTGCCTGAATATCTTAAACACTGCATTATTGTTCTCCTTAAAATGGCTTTTTTAAATACTAAACGCCTATTTATTTTCTCTATTTTCTAGAGTCTATTCTCAGTTTTTTAAGATTCAGTTTTATCTTCTTATTAACATTTTAGTTGTTAAATTCAGAAAGTGTCAGATAATGTTGAACTGATATATTTTTTATTTGTGGTAGGAATTTAATGTGTAGTAAAATATTACATGCAGAATTTTTATGTTTTTTTTTTTATTGTAACACGTTGGTATTCATTTTTTAAACAATCGGCGTAGTTTTTAAATTAAAAAACCAGTCTGTTTTTTTTTTTTTTTTATTTAATTACACGTATTCATGTACTTGTACACTAATTTTAGATGTCTAAAATACATTTAGCTTGAGTGGTAATATGTTCTAAGGTAAAGCTACTTCCCAGGCAATGCTATTCAGTTAAGCCACAACTCGAGTGATGATTGCGAAACTTGCACAATGTACACTTGAGACGTGTTAATTACATGAAAGATTACGTGGTTAAAAATCCATCTGTCTACATTCCTTAATATGCTACAACACTGTCTTATATCTAATATTTTCTTATGCTAATCAAATGTACATCTCGCCTACATACATTTGTTTACTTTCTGAAATATACTGACCTGTCAAATACCATCGTAAAATATCCTAAAATATTACACCATTATTCTTCAATTAGGGCTTAGATTCAAACACTTGTATAGAGTCGTCAGACACCCATACCAGGATTACAATATCTCTTGTAATATTCCAGGCCGTTCAAAAGTACTGTGTATGCTACCTAGCTTCACTCCTGATTGCCTTCAATCAATAAAGTTACTTAATAAACAGGTATACCATTAGTCATGCTTGCACATACCGTAATTTTAAGTAGTTATAGACAGGAAAGTATTAATTTAAGCATAAGGGGTAAATAACATTTTTTGTCACAGTATCTATAGCTATGTATACGTCCTAAAATTAAAATAAGCTTTTAAGAATAGAGAATATATAAACAAATTTAAATATTAATATGAAAGGAAACAAAAATCGTACTCCTAGAAAATAATACTACCAACCAAAATGCATAACTACTCGTACATACTTTCCAGGTATATACAAGATTAGTGGTATCATTAAAACCACCAAATATTGGTTTGCAAAAATAACATTAAAACATTATTCAGTAATCCACATAAATAATTATTCGTAAAACTGATAAAAGTTTAAAACTTTCTTAGTAAAAGACTAGCCCCTAAACATCCATCCCTAAAAGTCGACAAAACTTTATGCTGTGAATATTTTTATATTTTAAACATAGCTGCGAAACGGGTGATTTACTAATCAAATCAAAACATTTTTCTAGTCATAACTTGTCTGAGGACGAAGAATTTCATAACGAACTCTTTGTATCACACCCTAAAAGTTTAAGAACAAGCTTCTTTACGGCGTAACAAAGTCACACAACTACAGTTTGAGCCTCACAGACTTTCGGTAAGGAGTGAATTTACGTCAGTAGTTTAAATTTGTAAAGTTTCTTTCACTACAGATATATTTCGTAAAATATCTACAGATATGTTACAAAAATCGAAGGGAAGCGTCTAGAATTTGTCTGAAAGCAAGAAATAAAACTTCAAGTGCACTCTACATGATTCTTTACGGCGTAATACGGCCAAAGGCAGAAAATTAAGACCTTCGTATTGACTCTGCTCAGAATTTTTCAAGGTCGTTATCGTAATCTGCAAAGCAACTAGTAATATACCATGGCTATAGTTCAATAACATAAAGAATCAGATATTTCTGTAATGTTTATTTGCAATCCTAACTTGGTATAAATAAAAATACATATTAGATTAATGGGAAAATCTCATTTATTTTCCTGAATTAATTGTTCGGTTGAACTCAAAGAACTGTAAAAAGGATGTAACTATCAATTATTTTTGTGATGATACGGCTGTTATTTATAAAATAGAATTGACCGCATATTGATAACACTTAAAAATGACCATAAGCCAAGATCACATTGACTTTTTTTTATTACGACAGAAATACCAAATCCAACAATGTACCCTGAGCTTCATGAATTGTACATGATTCTAGGGCCATGTTGCACTATCAATCCTAATTATTCGTGCATGAAAAAATTTTCTTCAAAGGACTATCCAAATTTATTTATTCAGAAAACTTTAGAAAACGTGAATGGACACCGATCGTGCAAGCGTCCTAACGACGTAAGAAGACTATTAATGCTCGGGGAATTAATCTTAATTGTTGTAAATTGTATAAGATTCTGATATATTAATAATTTAAATTTAAATGAAAGGTTTTTAAAGTAGGAATGGTGAATATGTGATAATTAAACAAAATAACTGAAATCTTTGACGTTTTCTACTGGTTTTGTGTAAATGTTAGTGTAGAGACTTCTTTAAATTTCTTTTAACCTATTATTTTGGATGATAAATAGATAGTGAGCGAGACAGAGTAAATTGCAGAAATGAGGTTTTATTTCAAAACTCCTAAAAATTACCTCAGCAATACCAGGAAATACTAATTTTCATGTTTTATTTCGGTATGGCCTCCCTTATCGGAGATAAAATTAAAAAATCCATCCCGGAGCAATGAGATACGAAAGGATTCAGAGAATGTAATTTTCAAATACAATAAGTTAAGTTAGGTGATGTTGGAAGCTTCGGAGATTTAAACGGGGTTCCAGATGACGCTCCTATAATAGTCCTTTAAAATGTTACATGGAGTAACACGAAGACATAAGTTATCGAGTTATAGTTTTTTTCCAATGATCATCAATACCTCACAAGTACTAGAAAATATTTTTTCTTTACAATGTTTAGAATGGCAACATTTTTGGGACATTGGAGTTTGTTCTTGAATAGCGAAACGAGATAGAGTGCAGGGACTTAGATTTAAAATTCTTTACTTTTTTAGTGTATGATTATAATATTGAAACAAGTATGATCTCCAAAAGAAGTACTATGACAATTTAGTTATATAATTATATCTCGAATTCACAACTGAGTGGCGTATCTGTTTGAACTTTTGTCACAGATGTGACAAAAAGTAAGTAATTATTAAGTTTTTAAATGTGTAGTGACAAAATTAAAATAATTTTGTTTCTAAAACAAACACAATGAAGATATCCTTAGACAACTAGGTAAATCATAAGTTCCACAGAACCCATTTCAATTGTTTGCGTTACTAAAAACTTCTTACCGTGAGATAAATAATAACTAATTAGTACGTATGAAGGCCTATAGGTGGAAGTGAAATTGAAAATATTTTCTATACAAACATACTTAAGAACTACCTATCCAATTTGTTACGACTCAATTCAACCAAGTCATTGCTTTTTGTCGAAAAGTTGTTGATAGTTTCTGCACTGATGGAGCTGAAAGAACTCAATGATAAATCCAGTTACTTAACTAAATTAGACTGGTCGAAACGCTTAATTATATATATATATATATATATATATATATATATATATATATATATATAATTTGTTAAACTTTTGTTATTACATAATAACATGAATCATTATGTAAATTTCCTGCTTATAATACTAAGACAAAATTACTAGGACCGAAAAGAATATGAAAATGTTTGTGGCAAAACATGTTTGATTCTAAATATATGCGGTACAACTGTGTAAAAAGTGGACTACCCGTATAATTGATACAAAGCGTATTGAAGTATCACTGGAAATTACATAACTGTTATCAGTTCACCCTCTATGTTGGTGTGATTGATTTATTGGTGTACCATACTATAACTGCAATGGCTTCGTTCAGCTAGTCAATGGTTTGTTGGTACACCATTACATTATTTATTTAAATTCATTTTATAGTTTTATGCAATTTTATTTAATGCAGAGTTTCATAAAACACTTTATCTCATCCTATAAGTGTACATTAGATTAAAAGGTAAGTGTAAAGTTCATCGTTGATATTAATAGGTTTTTTTAATAACATACGAGAAGTTGTTTTATTTATTTATTCATACAAATATTTTATTAAAACTTTTAAATTGATATAGGAGTTAGAACATATACATGTGAATACAATACCAGTTTTGGGTATGTTTATTAGGTTATCGGCACGCCAGATTTTGGATCCGCGTTGAGAGTATCAAGTCTACAACGGACAATATCCCGGCTGGAGAGCGACTCCCAGTGGTCTAATGTTTAGCATTTTCAGTTTCCATATGTAGACAGTAAAAATACATTTTCACATCTAGTTTCAACCCTCAACTTACTAGCTTGAGATATAGATCGTGCATACAGAAGTGATTTGAGATGTAGATCGTGATTTCGTCATCACCTGACGGGGACTAAACGCTCAGACAATAAAACATCGAAGTGGCTAATTATTAATATATTCATTCGTTTTATAGTTGCAATCCTAGATTTTTACATTAATTAATTCATCATTTTAAAATCTGTTCATCTTCTTTAGATCCAAACCGATCTCATTACAGCTTACAAAATACTGGAAATAAATAAAGACTGTGTTATCAAGTAAAACCCGTCTAAAGTTTTTATACGAATATGTCATGATTCCTCATATTAGTCTAGGTTTGAACTGCGTGAAATATTTTGCATAAATAATCTCATTAGATTTTAACACAAATATGATTGTTATATTAAATTTTGATTAAAGAATATTTAGTTTTGAATTGTTGTTGATTATAATCCTAGTATTGGCTATAAAACAGAAAGTACTCTCATAAATATTGTAAAAATTGTATAACTTAAAAAGCTATGTATATTAACATTCAATATGTTTACTCTATAACGAGGGCTAGTTACATCGCCGACCTGAAGTGTTTACTGTGGGCCCTCCTCTTGGCGTCTGTTGCCTTTCTCCGTCGCCTTGGAGTGATCTCCTGCGGTATACGAGTAATTGTCCATATATTGTTATCATTACTATACGGCAATACAACCGCAGTTCATACCATGCCTATGCTTTGGATTTTTATGACAGTAAACACCAATAAAGAAAACATATTTTTCAATAACTACATGTACCACTTTTATTTTTTTCACTTATGGTATATGTGCATATTCTGATAACTTTCACATTTTAGATATATCTTAAGGCGTAAAGATAGTGTCCATTCAAAGTTTTCAAAATATATTCTTATATACCAGTTATGATGCGTTATAGTTCAAAACAAAATAGTGTTCTAAAAATCTAAGGTAATTCTCATCAATGTTTCTTCTTATGTATCTTTTAATAGTTTATTATATTTGATTATAGGGTCAAAATAAGTTTTTAATGTTATACAACATTGCAGGATTAATTATGAACGCAATAACTATCGTACTATTATTCCTTCTGACAAAACGTTGCACTGGTTTAGTATTTCCGCATTGCTTAGTTGAGCTCGTCAGTCACTCTTAATTAACCAATACAACGTTTCAAGAGGACGGCCACTAGTATTTGGGCCAAGGTTTTATTTCGGGTATTTCATATAACAATATAAATCAAAATTGACACTGTTTAAAATAGCCAAGGAAATTGCAAGAAATATTAATGATTACTTATTTTTTTGTAACTATTAAGGTTTTAAGATGGTAACCATTTAAAGATATAGCAGTAGACAATTGAACCATTATAAGTAAATATGTTTAAAATAATAACTACTATCAATTATAACTAAATTAAAACCCACGTTCCATAGAAATGTATAAGCTTATAACAATGTTTTCTTGTTAAGGATCGTGGAGTTTCAAAATGTTTGAAAATTTTACATTGAGAATTATTGTCCCATATATTTTTCGTCCAAATTAAATATGGAAAACTAATGTTAAAGATGGAGCTTTTATTTTGGCTATTTGTAATTTATTTAATATATTGAGAACACCAACCAATACTAATAACTTTTTTTATTATTGTACGCCTTTGGATAGCAAGGCTATTTTCATCAGATGTACATCGCAAAAGTACACAACATCAATAAATGGAAACTAATGATAAACCTTCAGTTTGACATTTATGTGACGGCGACATGTGAAAGATTGCTTTCTTCTAGGTTTGACTGAGTTCGAAGGTGTATTTATATTTAAAATTAAATAAATAAATTTAATTATTTCCCACGAAAATTATTATTATAAAGTAAATATACACGTACATTCATTCTCCCCAGCACAATCAGAGTTAGTGAGCTGGTGAATTATAATAATATATTTATTGGTAAAATTGATTTGTTTTACTGTAAGTCATCTGGTACATAACTACAGTAAAATTCATAAATTATTGTAGTTTAATATTAGGAAGTATAAGTCTACTCAGACTTTATTGGTATAAGAAAGATATCACAGACCTACTGGTTCATTTCAATTGATTCATTAGGACATTTCAAAAATGGCAAACAAAATATCAATCATAAAATCATGAAGCATGTTCATGAACAATCTGAAAATTGTACTTCTGTATAATTTTGAAGTAAATACAAATTTTTTGCTATAGTACATTTTTCAAATCAGTTCCAAATGATGTATGTAGATTAATTCTTAGTAAGCGTTAAATAAGTATGATTTATTGAATAAAATAAATTCCGAATTTTATATGGTTCAAGACGTATATTATTTTAAAGGCGTTGTTTAGCCAAGATGAATGATAAGGGAGAAAACCTGTTACTAGTTATTATAATAGAAAGTACTTACTTTTTGTTGGGCTTTGGACTTTTCTTGGTGTAGATCTTATATTAAATCGTTTAAAACGATGTACATGTATTTGAGCTATGCTTACGTTAATTTTGCTGTCGAACCTCTTTTAGACCATCCTCCATCGGGTGTGGAATCAAATATACCTTAAAAACTATTTCTTAAGTCCAGTACTCATTTACTAAGTTAAATGTTCCAAACTTGAGCCAAGGCAAGAATATTAAACCAAATAAAATGAGACATACATTGTAAATATTCAAAAGTTTATACCAGCGTAATTTTTTTAAGAGTGTTAAAAGAGTTTTAAGAGTTAAAAGGACCTTTTCAGGTCAGATTTTCGCCATTTACTCTACTAATAGAGACCTTTTATTTGATGCACTACTCAACCTATGCTCTAAATTGACATCTTATTCTGACTTCTTGCGTTCCATCCCCCCAACATGACAAAAAAATGATAGTTACTTAAAAAATTAGTTTTATAGGTGCAATAATGATGTTCCAAGTGTTATTGAAAATATGCGTTCAGCTTTTCAAGTGAAAAATAGTTACACATGTATGGAATTTAACGCTATACTTTTATGTTTTTCAGTATCGCAATCCCATTTATTCAATACTATGTAATCATAAAACTATGTACTCTCCTAAACAATCATACAAATAAGGTTTTATTTAATACTGTTTTCGATGTATCCTATCATCAGTAGCCATTCAAAAATGTTTAGATAAATTTTCAATGATTGATATTATATTATTCGTTGTTTTCTATAATTATGTCTCAATAAAAAATCAAATACAGTGGCGGTTACTCTTAGCCAATTGCAGTAATTCACCAACTAATTATATTTTAGGTGAAATGGAATACGAACTGAAAAAAAATCATTACAGTTATATTGTGCATCATTTTCATAAACATTCAAAACAGAATGACATACATCTTGCTGTATAACACTTAGACTTTTGAACGTTTCTATATAAGTATAACATGGGAGCAAATGTAGGGAATAATATATTTTACATAAGTAGTATAACACAAGGAGATATCTCATAGCAGACTGTTACACATTATATAGTCCAAAGTTTAAGAGATAAATGGCTTTTGGACAGTAATACTTTACAAGATGGATGGCACCATTAAAAGTTTTAGAGTAAGTAATGAAAGTTATAATTTAGGTGAATAATATTTCACACATTAGCTTGCGTATGGAGAGACTTGTCTTACATAGTTAGTTAGAGAGTTCTTCCCAGTTTACATGAAAGAAAACTCTTTTAAAATATTATTTAGACAAATAGTATATAAACTATGTGAAAGTGTGACTCTCCTTGTAGCATAAATTTGAGCTCGTTGACTGACTTAGCCACTTCTAGCTAAAAAGAATTAATTGTGTACTTTGTGTTTAGTCCGAAATTTTCAACACATGAGTTATGATAATTTTCAAAACTCATTATTTTACATTTTTTACTGTTTAAAAGTACATATTATGGGATAAGTATTATTATAAAAAGACACACTTAGCTTTCAATGGAACTGTCAGGAAACAGAAAATAGCAACTTTTAAACCAGAGGAATAAAAACAAATTGACTAGGTTTTTAATGCACTCGTGATTATCATAATGCACACTAATAATAATTTCCTGTATTGGCGTGGTTTTAATAGTAAGACCTATAATCATAGAACTCCGTCTGCTAGTGGATTATCATAATTTCGATTTTATGATCGCAGGTTACAGTTTATTTACACAGAACGAAATAGTAAAAGACCCATTTCTTAAAAATTATAATATTTTGATTTCAGATTAAAGAATAATTTTAAAACAATGATGAGGGTAAATCATTAAAGTATAATATAAAAATGTTGCTTATTTTAAAAGTACCAAAGGGCACTAATATACAGGCAAGTTAGTAAAATGAAGTATAAGTATATGATAAGGTTATTATGATCATTAATCCAAATTCCCTAACAAGCTAGAAAATGTATTTTGTTTGTCCACAAAAATTGTAACTCGTTATGAACCTTTTAGCTATATATGTATACATAGCTAATATATGATATGATGTATATAAAATATAATATATATATATATATATATATATATATATATATATATATATATATATATATATATATATATATACAATGTATTAAATAGTTTGATAAGACGTGAACGTATAATCATGAGAGAGAGATACGTACAATCGAAATACAAATCGAAAAATTACATTAACCACTATACAATGTAACAATGTAATATAATAAAATATTGCCATACCAAACTGACGATAAAATTTCCTTTGTACAATTATTGAGGTGTGAATTTCTTTAAAGAATCTTTACTGAGCATGAAAGCAGCAGAACACAAAAGCTCGGTCAGATAATCTCGACCTGTCTTTGACATCGTCTTATCATCTCTGTGCTCCTGACAAAAGGCACGCTATGTACAGAAAATGATGTTTTCTTTATTTAAAAAACAACATTTATGGGCTGCAAATGAACGATACTTTGTGTACCTCTTTGTTGGTTTTATATTTTATTGGTGCTCATTATCAAAAAGAAATCTGAAATAATCTATTTAAAGCTCTCTGTAATACTTAACATGAAAGTGTTTCTCTTAAAAAGCAACTCAATTGAAAGTATAGAAAATCGATATAAAAGATATATAAGAAAATATAGTTTGACAAGTTATACCCTACTATTATTATTTTATTACGTAACACCTGGCTTTAATTGTTGTATTATTGGTTACTTTATTTGAGTTTATTAACGGGTTATTGAATGGGCATTAGCCAAACGTATCACTCAGGGACTGGAAAACTTTTATTCTGTCTTCCTGTCTACTCACACGATATCTAGGATTAAATTGACTACTATAACCCTAAAAATTTACATGAAGTTTAACTGCAATTTAGGCAAAATAGAAGACGATGATTGTGCATGACGCAGGATGTACAGAACAAATTGAGATTTATATTTGAACTATTACATGAACATTTTTGTACATACGTAAGATCTTTCACATGATTGTGTATGTACTTACATGGGTTGTTCCTAATTTTATCCTTATCAAAACCTTTTACGTTATATATATATATATATATATATATATATATATATATATATATGGATATATATATATATATATATATATATATATATATATATATAACGTAAAATATATGGTTAAATCAAAAACATTTTTATGTCAACAGGCATTCGAGGAAAACCTTGTAGATAACAGTATACCTGAGAAATATACTACTTACAGACGATTTTTTTAATAAAAGGCAGATTATGTAGAAAACGAAATTCCAAACAATCCAATTGTCCTGAATGAAGAAGTGTTAGAAGTTACGGTTACTTTATAAAACTCATTTAAAAAACATTAAGAATATCTTTACTACAGCAACAAAAGCAGATATCTCTGTCTAGTGATTTCTTAATTTAAATCTTTCCAGATTTAAAATAAATTTCACAAATTGGCTATAATGATGCACTTATAATATATAGCATCAATATGTTCCTGTTTATAAGAGAATTAATAATAATTATATTAATTCTTTTTGCAGCAGGACAATATTATCGAGATAATTGTTTTACAGTGTATTCAAATAAGCAGGGTCTGTCTCATTAGACATACATAATAACATAATTTACTTCTTTATTCATTCCTTATCTTCGGATCCAGATTATAAGTGGATTTATAATTTGAGTTTCTGATCGTCCAAACGGCGTTTTAGGAACTCATCAACAGATTTAAACCTGATACCAAACTGCTTTTAAACTAGGTGTAAATTTACTGAAATATTAAACGTTTGTAAGCACTTCAGGAAGTCGATTAGTCTGACATCGTATTATTTTGGATGTACAGAATTTATTTTTCTAAGCTGACATAGTCGCTACTAGCTCGTACCCCTTGCTTCGTGATTGTGAACATTCATAACCTCACTAAAGTACACTTTGAGAAGCAGTACACAACCACCTCGAGAATATAGAGGCAGGATAAAGCCAACAACTCAAGATCCCTGAAAGAATTTCTACAAGATATCTTATATCAAGTCTTGAAATGAAACGAATGACTTTCTTTTGAATTCTAAACAATCTTAATATTTTTTTTAGAAAGGCTACCCCAAATACGAATTTTGTATAACAAATGAGGGTTAATTAGGAAATATTAGGTTCTTAAGTCTTTAGGAGAGCACGTTTTTGAAAGATTACTCAATGCACTAATACCTGATGTTACCTTTGAACACACTTTGATAATATGGTCATTCCAGGTTAGACCATGATCCAGGTGTATTCCTAAGAATGCAGTGGAGACGATTTACTGTCATTTCAATAAGTACAGTACATCGTCCACAAATGTACATGGCTGAACTGTGATTTTATGCTGACTAAGAGAGAAATGAACTGTATTTGATTTTAACTTATAAGTTTTCAAATTTATATCTGAAAAAATCTGAACACTGGCGTTTAGTTCTATGAAGGAGCTACTTACCAAATCTTAGGAGCTTTTAGAGAGAAAAAATTAGAAACGTATTATCCGCGAACGGAGTCGCTTACCCATTTTTAACTGATGATTTTAGATCTCTGAGGTACATAATATGGCATATTGATTTTACTTGACACGACATCAGCGATTTAGACAAGATTCACACAGTCTATTTGTCAGATTGAGAAATATACTTAGCACACGATGACCTTTAAATGACGGATTAAAAAAGATAAAATAACTTTTATGTATCTCTTCAGAGGTACAAAGTCTTTCGGAGTCGGATTCATTGACAGTGTCGGATATCAGACACTACACTGAGCAAAGGGTGAAAGGGAGTTGAGCCCAACATTTGTTTTAAATCACCACTCCCGCTCTAGCATTTTCTAAATATGCAAATTAAAATGTAATGACTAACTTTTTATTGGAGAGAGTATATAAGAATATATTTTAAAATTTAAGTAGTTTTGTCAAAATATGGGTAAAATTAATAATGTGAAATTACAGTATTAATTTTTTATCAGTACTAAGAGTAACAGGTAGTGACTTACGTGGAACAAAGAACTTTTAAGTTAGATTTTAGTTCATATAATTAATTCTTATAATAAAGAAGAGTAAGTTGAATTCAATTAGAAAGTTTAATTTTATTTCAAATTCATAATAAAGTTAAATACTCAGTTCAATTTTAATTTTGAATCAAGAAGTCAATTTTAATTTAATTTTGAGACAATGATGAGACAATGAGAATACATCTTCATCAATATTACACTGTGAGGCTGCTAAGAAACCTGACAGAACCTTTTTGTGGCCAAGATGTCTCTGATGGTGGAACGATGCAGAGTTCGTTTTAATTCATCGTTGTCCTTATTTAATATCTTCAGAGAGACGTAGACTGAATTCAGACACTGCACTGAGGGGAAGGTGAAATAGAGGTAAACTCTACATCTGCATTAAATCAACCCTTCCTACCATAGCTACGTTATCTGCAGTTTTCGTAGTTTTCCTTCAATGAAATTTACTATTCTGAATATTTTCAAGATACATAGCACTATTTTAATAAGTATGTAACCATGATTTATCGTTGCCCATCTTCTGGCTCGTGGGACTATAGATGTCATTGCTAATTAATTAATTTGTGATATACTGTGTGAGGAGTTAATGTTGTAGTTAAGTGGTTACATTATTATTTACACAGAATGCTCCTACCGTTACAGCAAATATATCAGCAAGCGTAATATATACGTCAATTTATATACCAATTTAATTCAGTTTATAATCTATTTATTCACTATAACTTTTCCTGAATTACTCCAAAGTATTATTTGATGTGTAGTCAATATATATATATATATATATATATATATATATATATATATATATATATATATTATATATATATACATATATATATAATAAAATAAAATTTATAATATATTTATAAAATTTATAATAAGTTTGGAGGAAATAGCATCCTATTCAGGCAATATAGTGTAATTAACAGAATTAAATAGCAGGTAAATAAAAAGATCTCTTTGAACATGATACGGGTTCATATATAAATAATAAAACCGTCTAAAATCATTTTTTATGATTATTTTCAAAATCTTTATTTTTATTCACCTTAATATATGTACCCAAGTTATGGCTGATTAAAAAATATCCCATTGTTAAACATTGCATCTAAGGTACTAATTTATACCATATTAACAAATTATTATGAAGAACACCTTTCAAATGATTATTTATAATAGATAAAAATCTTAAGTGGATTATTATCTTCCTCTTAGAATGAAGATACTATTAAACGATGCCTATACAATAACAGAACAGTAAGAATTCTTAGCTCGATCAGTGTCTTAGAGCTTATGTGAGAACATTCGCGGAAATACACATGCCTATAGATTTCAAATTTACCTCTTTTGCTGTTTTTATGCAAACACATATTTACCCCCACCCCCCTAAAAAATATCTATTTAAATAAAAAAGTAAGAAATGTTACATACAAAATTTATACGAGTACAGTTTAATTGCATTATACTTTTTTATTTTTGTTTTTTTATTATTATAAAATTATTCTGGATAGAGAACAATAGGTCCCAGTATAAAAGGTAAGGTGAATAACATGATGCATAGCAGATTACTAGGCAAGCGAATCCCAATCACCGTCAGAGTAATTATAGCTTTATGACGATAAGACCCATCTTTAGGTAAAGCTTTTGACGATCTCCTTTGTCAAAGCGTGATTAAAGCTCTTCATTATTTCAGTTGATGCAGTCATCTTGCTTTCATGAAGACTTCATAAGTAGATTTTGGCCTTCTTGTGACCTTCAAAGCAGTATAAAGATTGAATTATTTTCTCTATAGTGAAATTGTGTGTTATTATTAATTATTTGTGATTTACAAATTTGTCTTAGAATATTATTTTTTTAATATTCGTAACTGATATATCAAAACTAATAGGTACATTAGTCTATAACCAATCGTTACTACATACTGTGTAAACTAAAAAATACATTTAATTGGTAATTGACATATTATAATTTCCTTTGTTTTAAATTTACGCACATCAAAAAGCACAAAGAGTTTTAACTCTATGTATTTATAAAACAGCGTAGGATGTTTACAAGTTGACATGTGAAATATTTTTCAAGATATATCGAATAGATTAGTCTACATTGCGACTATACTATGTGTTAAGATTTCACATTATTGTACGAAGTTTGTTTACAAATGGAGGTTTACAAAAGAGCACTTTGTTCCATGGGCTCTTTTTGCGGAGGATACTTTGCTTGGTTCCAAATATATAAATGTTGGAATCTCTGCAGTTTCATTGCTGTACCCTTTTCTGTTACCTATAAACATGTGTTTATTTGAAGTGGGCTATAGGCCGTTTTTTGCAGAAAAGCAATTTACAGTTTTTTAGGCTAGTTTAGCTATCAAATACACTTTGGTTATATACATTATCAAACATAAGATGTACATTTTTGTTATTAAGTGTTTTTTCAACACAATAAAATTTGATTTTAGTTAGTATGTTAAAAACATTTTATTAAAATATAGTGGGGCAAAAATAGAAACAATCAAACAAAGAAGATTGGAATCGCAATGGAAAGAAATCCAGAAGACACAAGCAGGCTTAGATTACATTTCTCATTCAGGTAACCAATTGCAATGCAAAGTATTTCAATTTTCTGAAACACTTTACTTGCAAAACTGCTTTAATAAATAACCTGCTAAAGATCAACAATGTATTTTTGGATTATTTTGGAGTGGAAAAAATAAAGCTTGTCATGATACTTAATTAGGAGGATGATTTTGATGGAACAGTTCGCAATACATTGACAACTAATCCCAAGGTAAATAGAACACACGTTTAGGAATAATATTTTTGTAAAGATATGAATATTGAAGTATGAAGATCTCTCTGGACTAACTTACTGCAAATATATGTGAAACGATTGAGGATTTTAAAGTAAAACACTTTGAGGGAAAAAGAGGGTCTCACTCAAATAGGCCTAACAAACTGGTAGATAACCTATTTAAAAAATTTTCTTTCTTGCAAGAAAGAAAACAATGAAATACCGGTATAAAATTTTATTGTAGTCAAAATCTTCCTCTTACGAAGTTAAATAATTTTACAAAATATTAGTTTGGATGAATGTGTTTAATATCCATATTCATACTAACGATTCATCGTTCCACTACACATTTGTTGAATCCCGAGCAAAAAAATGTGAAAACTTTGTTATATCTTTTATATTTGACTGCTTATCCAAAGCTATTAATAATAGGCTAAATACCAATGAAGTTATTTTACTCTCCAATGCTGCAGGTGGTCAAAACAAGAATGCTACTATAATGACATGTTGCACATATTTTTACAAAACCTATCATTATAGGTTGATTTTCAAATGTGTCAATTACTTCTAGTAATCACTCTTTCGGCCAATACGACCGAAATTTCGGTATTGTGAAAAATGGAATAAAGAATAATCCTATCATTGAAACTCCTGAACCTTATCTTAATAACATGGGCTCTTGCCGTTAACTTCCTTCACAATTTTTTTACGGATCCGATAAAATTCTCAACTGGAGTGATGGTACACTACCGTATTTTTCCAAACAGCCTACGCGAAAGAAGTACAGTTTGCCATCTAGAAAATAAAATCAAGGAATATGGAACTCTACCTTACTCTTCTTCATACATCGATGTTTATCAACCCTTTAAATATTTGTTGACTCTTCCGAATGAAATCCTCTAGCTCGAGTACCCATAAAAAAGTCAAAAGTAGAAGGTTTTTAAGTCTTTGTACATATGAAAGACGAAAGTTGCAAATTTTATCAAGACTTGTTTCGACATTCCGAATAAAAATACTGAGGAAGCAAGCAAAATACTAGGGAAGGCTCTGATATTACGTTATTGATGAATACTTAGTGAGGTTCATTTTTCTTCTTACGTAAAGATCACACCCCCCAATAACTTATTTATATATATATATATATATATATATATATATATATATATATATATATATATGTGTGTGTGTGTGTGTGTTAATGTTCTTAGAAATTTCATAATAAAGACATACTGATAAAAAACCTTTTCTTTATATATATAAAGAAAAGGTTTTTTATCAGTATGTCTTTATTATGAAATTTCTAACAACATTCAATTTTTGGACAAACTTATACCAAAAATAAATTAAAGTGGTTGAAAATCCTCCAGGTACCGCAAGAATGTCCATATAAAATTCCAGTACAATCGTTTGAATAGTTTATGCGCGGAAGCGAAACAAACAAAAAAGCCACTTTCAAATTTGTTATAATATTAGGATGTCTTGTTACCATGATGGTTACCCAAAGCCTAATGTAAGAATGCTTTCCCAGCCAAATCGCATGGAGACATTCAATATTGTCAAACCCTATTTTGCCTATATGGAAATAAATTTTTATGCAAAACTCCAGTCTTTACGTCAGTTCGTTTTCTTGATATCGTACGGAAAGAGAGTCAATCTAAAGATTCCAAGCGATATGCTTCTCCAACTAGACACCACAATGAAGCAATTAATTATAGACTTGCAGTAATGGCAAAAAAACACACCAACATAATTCACAAAAAGAAGTTTCTTGGACAGTGAACCAAATTATGAGAAATATATTAATAGTTACTACTTACACACTCTTTATCTAAGACACTCCAGTGTCAGAATATAGTATAATTCATTATAAAACGTAGACTGTCATCATTATCAATAACACCAGTGTGAGAATGTAGTATAATTCATTATAAAACCTCAATTATTGGCATTATGACTATCAATTTTATACAAACATTGAATCTACAACACAAATATATTAACTGTGAAAGAGATGGATACGATATTCGCTGTACCATGTACAAGTAACGACACCAGCAGACACGCGATACGAACATGAATAGAACAATTTATACGTGAGGCTGCTCAACTCTCAAGGAATATTACATAAATATGGCCGACTCTTTCTAGACACCCGTTTCTTCAATATCGCTAATTTTTCTACTTGAAACATTTTTTCCCTGTATGTGATATCGATATCAAATTACTCAACAGGTTTTTGATAATTGATCGAAACAAATTTTTGTATGATTTTAAAAAAAATAAAATTGCGAATTCATAATTCTAAGTAGTTTTTTATTTCAATTTCAAAATCCATTAATTGCTAGAATAAACTTTGCAATATTTTCCATAGGTTTAATGAACCAAATATAAAATTACTAATATAAATAGTATTAAAGTTTTAATAACTTGTCATATGTTAAAATTTAACATTATTATACTCATTTTGTGTAATAATTCATTTATATTGTAACTAATAGTTTCCTGCTGCTTCGCACGCAATTTCGCCCCAGTATGAGCATTTCTGGTGCGAGTGAAATATATTTTCAACGGCAATGTTGAGTTTGCTTTCTTTCCACGATCTTGCCTTAAATATTTTAGTGAGAACATAAAATAAGAATTATTAGAAGAGTTGATTTAATGAGAAATAGGTAATTGTCAGAAATTGCATAGTCCTTCCCTGTGTACATAGTACGCACACTTTGGATTTCTTTATTTGCATGACAAATTTTAATTCAGATGCAAATTCGAATGAAAATATTGTGAGAAGTATATAATACTTATCATTGAATATAATAAATGTCAATTTGATATAATATGAAATTTTAAATATATAATATATAATAACTGTGCAACTAGCTCATGACATCTGAAATTTAAAATAAATGTAATGTAGTAATTCTAAGCACTTTTAAGTATGTCCGATTGTTTAATAGCCATTTAACACCAACACATCTCTAACCAGAAACACCGTATCAAGCCGTCACCTGAACACTTGTAAGAGAATTCATACATTATTTAGCCTAAACTTATTCGACCTTTGAAAAGGAGATACACTGGACCACCTTACATTTTTACTAGTGTACATTCTGTTTTGTTATTTTCTCGTTTGGATGTTCATTACAAGTGTTGTTTATGGAGAAGTGTTTGTTACTCCTGGAATTGTATGCAACATTTCATATTCAATTACTTACTTTTATTGTTCACACAATGCTACAGATCACATTATTATATTACTATACATCATACAATCTTGATTATATCATGATTGAATAAAGCGATAAAACTTTCAAACACTTGCCAGGCTCTGACATAAAATCAAACTCTTCACTGTTTTGTCCTGTTGGTTGTTAACTGGTTCTATAGCCATGTTACAGTTCCACACCTTAAACTCACCTGTGTAAACAGTAAACATACGTTTGTTATTAGGGTTTACGAGATTTTGACTGAAGGTATCATGTTTCAGTTCCGCACCTTAACGTCTCTTTTACGGACTTTTTTGTGTTATGGTTAATATCTGTTGACTGTTTTTCTAAATAACATGATGACCACTCGTAATTTTTATTGCAACAACGTATCCTTTAATGCAAAAAGATAGATCAACATTACGTTTACATTTGGTTTTAAATATTGTATTGCTACAAGTAAATTAAACTGTATTAATACAAAATTTACAGGCATATATTTTATAGTATATAGATAATCCCTCTTAGTTTCGAAATAACTGATTAGATCAAATAACATCGGCAATTGGATTTCGATAGAGAAAGGGAAATGAGATTTAAATTTTCCTAAAGGTCTGATCTGTTGGCAACTGGTGAAAGAGAGTCATACCACGTGCAGCGCTGGGAGACTTACAAACACAATCTTTAATCCCTAGTTTAAACCCCAACTTTAATCCTTGAACTTCTCATTATGAAACAATAAACTCTAATATTAGGAGCTTTATTAAAATGTATTAAATACTTTAATTTGCAAAGAGTTCATTTATTATATAAACCGTAAACAACTCATCAAGTAATTCAGAACTTTTGCACAGGTTTTGATGTAGTTGTTATAGTAGTATAAAATAATCTTAAATATCCGGTTTGAAGGTATGGTGAGTTTCATAATATCTGGGGATATAACAAATTATATTATAAGGTTTATGAAAATACAAATATATATATATATATATATATATATATATATATATATATATATATATATATACCAATAACCACTTAATGTTGAATATGGGTATATTTATAAGTATTTACTTTATTTATGTAACGAGTTTTCATAAACAAGTTTCACAGTTAGCAAACCAAGTTTTCAAATACGGCAAAATTACTTATTAAATGGTTTTATAGTGCTAAAATTTAAAAACATTTGTTCAATAGTTTAGAATATATTAGCGTTAAAACCCCCAAAAAAACTAAAACTGGATTTTTTATATAATGACTATCACTAATAACAGAAATATCTAATCACAACTAATCTCCCATTTGGTGATAAGCTACACACCAAATCACACGGTTTGGTAATTTACTCAATGGAGCGGGTAACAACTAGTGATATTATAAATAGCATAATGTGTCGTGTCGTTTACAAATAATTAGTGTTCTAGTAACAATAGTTTAATGATAGTGTTTAATTTCACGGAGTACATCGATGACAACGAAATAGATTCTACTAAACGAATGTATATTTAAATAATTTTATGTTTAAAATATGAAAGCAGGACAGTGAAATATTTACAAGTCAGGACTGGTTGATTCACAAGTCAAGAACAGTAACGCTTCCATTTGTCAGTGGCCTCCAGCTCCCGCAGATTGGCGACAGTTCTGGTGACAATATTTTATCTTGTCATTTAATTTCTGACACTTTTACAATAGTTTACTACAAATTTTGCAGCTGAAAGTTTCATTCTATCATCGTTTAAATTTTACGAACAGCTTTGATGCCGGATGTCTGTCTACACAAAACGTACAACTTACTGTCTCTTACTAAAACCATCCAAAGCTGATGCATTCACCTCTCAAGGAAGAAAGGGTCATTGAAAACCCTTGATTGTCAAACATGTATTACACTAATGTGATAGATCTTCAACGGTTGTAGAAATATTATTCCACTGCAGAATTTATAAACACCACCATGTACAAATTGGAATCATAGTGATTAACAATTGTGTACAGTATTAGTGAATAGTGCTGTCTAACGTGGAGTCTGTCTGAACCAATCTTATACAAAACACTGCAGTGCAGCAGCAGTAGTTAGATGGAACACTCTACCATGCCACATGCATTATATAGCCGTTATTATGCAGAACGCATATTTAGTCCGATAAATTTAGCCCAAAAATAGTGGTAACCTTAGAAAAATTCCTAGAAAGCTTAAAATTTGCATAGATTTTAGGGACACCATTGTTATAAGTGAAAAGCCCACATTGATCCCATTTCTGCAAAATTTTATTCGAGGTCAAATTTTGCAAAATATGGGTCTTTTTGCAACTTTCAGCGAAACTGTTAGTTTTATAATAAAATATGTCAGGCAAAAATTGTTGATCATGCAATTATTTACAAAAACTGCCCTTACGCTTGTTTCATAACACTAACCATTTTTGAGAAAAACCTATTACAAAATTTTCTTACGCTGTATTGTCCATAATCAGTAAAATTATAAGTCTGCGAGACTAATACATTCATATTGACTGATAACTCTGAGAATATGATGTTAAAAATTCAATTTTAAGGGACCATGTGCCCTTGAACAACATCTGCCTGCCATTCTATAGTTCGCGTGGCCGTTCCGTCTACCTGATTTTCTGAGATCGTACCTAAATGACCGTTAGTCTTGCAAATTCCTTTATAGTGCAAAACACGTAGTTATTTCAAATATTATCTGATGAAGTTTTTGCTGTATTCACTTTGGTTTGTGACTGCCAGTTTACGTTATAGGAATTAAAAGAATATTTGTACAAATGTAAATGTTGATAACAGAACAGTTAAATTACAATTGAAGTTAAATTATAGTAATAGAGTCATTATTACTAACAAACAAGTTCAATTAACATATGTATGTTTTCTAGGTAATTATTATAATACTATTAATCAAGCTTGGAGTGAAAAAACCTAAAGGCAAAGAAGAGCGATTGAAGGTCCTAG
Organism: Homalodisca vitripennis; assembly: GCF_021130785.1. Classification (NCBI taxonomy): domain Eukaryota; kingdom Metazoa; phylum Arthropoda; class Insecta; order Hemiptera; family Cicadellidae; genus Homalodisca; species Homalodisca vitripennis. Next base: position 57,545 of record NW_025777379.1, on the reverse strand, counting down.
CAACTGCAGCAGCAATTATTCTGGAAAATATTCAATCGGTTCAATCATATACTGTTACATGCGATGACTGGCTGTGATACAACATCAGCAAAGTTTCGAAGGGGTAAATCAACAATTTTGAAATTGTTTGAAAAACTTTTTAAAGACAAATTACTACTTATCTAGAAAGAGAGAGAGAGAGAGAGAGAGAGAGAGAGAGAGAGAGAGAGAGAGAGAGAGAGAGAGAGAGTTAATGACGGTGATCATGAGTCAAATATGTTTACAACCAAGTGCAACCACTGAAAAGGAGAAGAATGACCAAAACCTCATTCAATTTGACTAGCATTAAACGCGCTGCGCTAGGTAGGCTACACTACGTCATAGGTGGCGTGAAAACATGTACATATTATATACAATACAGCATAAGAAAATTTTGTTATTGGTTTTTCTCAAAAATGGTTAGTGTTATGAAAAAAGGGTAAGGAGAGTTTTTTTAGATAATAGCATGATCCACAATTTTTGCCTGACATATTTATCATAAAATTAACCGTTTTTCTGAAAGTTGCACAAAGCCCATTTTTGCTAAATTTTACCTTAAATAAAAATTTTTGCAGACATGGGATCGATGGGGACTTTTCAATATTTCATTACAATGGTGTCGCTAACATCTATGCAAATTTTCAGCTTTCTGGAAATTTTTGCAAGGGTCAATGTGTAAATTGACACGACTATATAATAAATATTTTGTTATTTACGTTTGAGATTTTAGACAACAGGTCACGGTCAAAGTTAAATTTTATTTGTAATTAATAATTTGTTTGTATAACATCTAACTTTTAGTGTTATTAAAAAATATGTTTTTTACTACGCATTGCCACCAATGAAATCCAATACAAATGATATTTTTAAAACCGTTTAGTTATAAAGTTATTTCCTTGCGATGGTAGAGAACACAAAAACACTCCTGTTCTAAGTTTTTTTATTGATGATGGATTATTTTTAAGGATATTGGATTTCTTATATAATTCATTGTCATATGTTACAAAAATATAACACTACGTTCGAGGTTTGAAATCTATCGAGGTTCCTTAATTTAAAACCCCGAACGTAATACATCCCTTATACATTAGGAAGTCTATCCCCTTCCTCAGGTTTAATAAAATTTATTTATTTTGATTGTTAGCACTTGAGGAAGAGTGTAGAGTTCAATCCTCGAATCTTAATGTTTCATTTAACAGCAATTATCTTTTCAACAGTACATTGGTAAGTAAATTAATTTAACCATTAATGTTATTAATTTTGAAATTCGTAACTAGTGTTATTCTACAACATATGTCAACAAGAATTATTCTAGTATAGTAACTATACCCTTGATTGTTTTTATTTATTTAACAGAATATAATGCCTCGTAATGGGGAACCTTAATATAGAAAACACTTTTAAAATTGCAGTACGTGTTTGACCTACTGATATATAACTTTGCTTAGCAGCAGAGCCAAAAATAGTGTTCATTACCATCTGGACTGTTTAAAACATATGATAAACGTATCTTACCTTATCTTCCTAAAAGATGCCTCAAACATAAAATAAAAACAAGGATTGTTATGTTATGTTCCTGTCATAAAACAAACTAACATTGGCAATGGATAGTTTGAAAGGATAATACCATATCAAACATTTACAATCGTTATATGTTTGCTTTTTTGTAACATATAACGGTGGTACATGAACGAAATTCTATTATATCTACAAAATAACAGTTTTTAATAACTACAAATTGCAAAAAGGATTGAGTTGGACTGAAAATTTGTCAAGCTTAACAAAGCACCTGTCAATTTAATAAAATATTTATTTCACTGTTGAATTAATATTTTAAATTGAGTTTATTAATATTATTTGAAAATTAATGATAAAAACAAACAATGACTGAGTATAGGAACAGTATTTCGTTTATTTTCCCACACCCACGATTTTTGTATTTAAATACAATGACCACACACATATTTGTATATTTGGCTGTGCGATAGTGAATTCACTCGAGCAACTGAAAATGTCATTTCTATCTCTCTGTATGTCTTGTCTGTGCACATGTCTTGTCTGTAAAACAAACTTATTAGCATTATTTCTTACGTTATACACATAAAAAACACTGAGGTCGATGATGATGCATGTCACTCCATATTACGTGGCTGACCATTAGCGATTATTTTTACATTTGTCTTATGGGTAATTATGATAGCAAAAAAAATATCGGAATAATTAAATTTGTAAATTCACATGAGATTTTACACTTTTGACTTTTATTCTTGAACTGAAGAAAAATAAATTATTTGATAGACGATTTATATATCGGCGACAAGATTTGCTTTCAGCACACTCCTGCGTTTTAGATTTAGAACCGTCTCTAGTTTACCTTAGCTTTAATTATTTAAAAACCTTGTTACGAAACCCAACAATAGACGAAATGTGAATTTATCATGTGGCAAGATATCCCGAAATACATTTCATCAGTAGCTTTAAACAGTTGTGTTGGTGTTAGCATAAGCGCGATGGCAAGAAGAAAATAAAACAATAAATAAATTTGCAAACACATTCAGTATGAAACTTTATTTCTACATCTCGAGAACAAAATGAGCTACAGACTGGAAATTCGCAATGTAACAGAACAACGCAGGCTCCTAAAGTACTGCTATAGTAGGTATATTTTAAGTAGTGGGTATTACCTAGTAATCTAATTACTTTAATTTCGGGTTTTATAATTTACTAAAATATTTTGCATAAGAAATATACGTAAATGGTCATTATAATGTTTTACACAATACACTTAACAAAGTATCAAAATACATGGTACTGATATTGGTTGGAATTTGTGTATGACAGAAAAAATACAAAAAAAAAGAATTTCAGTGTATTTTAGAAAAAAGAAACAATTTTTGTAGGCGTTAGGAAATGCCTAGTATATAATTACGTCATATTTTAAACTTTTCTCAAATACTTGACATAAGATATATACGAAACGATCACAATATTGCTTTACCAAACTAACAAAATACGTGGTATGGATATTGGTTAGAATTTGTATATTACAGAAAAAATATAAAATTAAACTAAATAATTGAATATAATAGGAAATAAGGACAAATCGTTAAAACTGAAAAGATATATTATTTTTATAGTTTTATTTGCCTGGATTTATAATTGTAGAAATTAAAAATACTACATTTTCAGTTTAATTATTAAATGTATGAAAGATATATACTAAAAAGGAATAACGTATACCTTCAGGAATGTTACAAACCTCATTTCAATTCTAACAGTAACATACAGTTAGTGAACAAATCCAAGTAAACGAATTGATAAAAAGCAGGGAAATGCAAGTAGAAACAGCTATTTCCTGTGATAAAATACAAAAGCTCAAAAGACAGTCTTTTTCTGGATAAGCAATCAAGCCTGCAGCTAGTCATAACGAGAAAGCTAATGTTGTATTCCCTAAGGCTTCAATTTCTATCTTATCATGTTTACTTCCTAGTAAATAGAGAATAGCAATTGGGTTACCCTTTTCTACAATGGCTACATTTAAATTATCTTCAAAATATATTTTGGAATATTTGTACAAGTACTCTACTAAAATATTACATTTGTATAGATAGTCTAGATATGTTATAGGATTTAGCTCACAAATGACCAACAGTGATAGGATAATCACAGAAATAAAAGTAATTTTAGTTTGATTTAGGTTTTAATTCATATTTAAATACTTAAAAGAACCAATTCCACAAATAATTTCACAAAAGTCCATACAATAATCTAATGCTCATGAAGACGCATCTACAGTATACACATTTTAAAATTGATATACGGTAGTCAAAATGCGCGGCAGTTTGTTGGCGGTTTGATAAAGATGTTCATTCTTTTCTTAGAATTTCAAACATTTGTCTTAAAATATTTACATACAATTAAGACAATGGCCTCTTTGAAAATGGCCTGAAATTTACCCTAAGATGTAAACGTGTTTTACACTATCACCAGTGAACTCTAAGTGTCAGTCAAAGGTTACTTGAACTAAAGTTGCACAATTTCATCGTGCATGGACTGGCGGAACATTAGTGAAATGACGTACTATATCGTTTATGTGCCATTAGAAACCTAAATTGGCCAATGTTCATATTTTTAGATTGGTGGAATTGGGAGTCTTAACTTTGCCTGTCATAAATAGACGTAGTATTTACCTGCCCAATATTGACAAATTTTATCGAATTAAATACATTTAGGGTAATACCTAAATGGTGTACCTGTAATCTCTGTGCTTAAGTTGAACAATTTCCAAGTTACAATGGATTTACGGAAGGTCAAAGTGATGAGATACCACATTATACAGAGATAATTGTGAGTAATAAATCATTTGAAATTGCTATCACTAAAGTTCCGAGCAGAAAGTGTAATAGTATTATTTGTCATCTGCCTTTATTTAATCAATGCAAACACTTTAAGTTACCACAACTTTAGGTAGAATAATAACAACATCATCTTACAGCCTAGACAATAAAGTGGTCTAATTATACTGTTCGCCTCCTAATTATATACTCTACTGCTTTTTTCAATAATCTCATTAGATTTGAAACAAAAAAATGTATAAACATTTATTCCTTTATATAATCAATAGCCAAATTGTAATGTTTACTTCCAACTATCATGTCTTTAATATTGTTTATACAGTTGAGTTTCTCTTCTCAGTTACAGGACTTGATGATTTTACAATACTACTGTTTGTACAATCGAGTTTCTCGGCTCAGCTACAGGACTTGATGATTTTACAACACTATTGTTTACTATGCAATTGAGTTTCTCAGCTCAGCTACAGGACTTGATGATTTTACAACACTATTGTTTATACAATTGAGTTTCTCGGCTCAGCGACAGGACTTGATGATTTTACAATACTATTGTTTATACATTTGATTTTCTCGGCTAGGTTACAGAACTTGATGATTTTACATACTTGAACTTGAGAGAATAGAAACTATATAGACATCAGAAGTGTGATATTCAGTTAAAAATATGCCCAGTAAATAAATACTACATTCAAACATTTTATATCGTTTCTACCACTGTTTGAATATGAATATGTTATTGAATTATTGCATATGAATATGTACTTATTTTGTTTACTTTACTGAGTAAATGTGCCCTTTAAAGTATATTATTGTTATTTTTCAAATTACTAGTAAAAGGCTTAAATCTAAAATAAATAACCCAGTGTTAATTAACACATCGAGAGAAGTAATAAATTATTATTAGTTATCTTAACTTAGTTATAACTAACTTTATTATTAATCGATCAGAACCGATTACAAATAAGTTAAATAGCTATGATTATATTTATGTGGTTACAATCACGTGGAGGTGACTTGCTCCACATTGAGATTTCATTAAATATGACCAATAAATATAATGCATATTTTGTTATTCTAAATATAAACTAGAAGTCACAACTGTTATAGTTTGCATTGCCTTTACAATAATCATCTATAAACATTTATAGAAAATTAATCCTTGGATTTTAAGTTATTGTGTGTAGAAAAGTGTAGAGGAGGTTTAACCATTCAATGGTAATATTGCCAGATATATGTAAACACTTCCTTCTAATAGCAACTCCTGTTTATTTATGCCCTACAAATAATGTTACATTTCATATAAGCATAAATATTATATCTAATACAAGATTTCAACCATGCAAGCACATAATATAATGTATAATGAATCAACGGTATGTAGTTAGCTATGTAGGAAAAACAATTAACTGGCTGTAAAAAAAACTGGCATGTTTTTACGTCTTCTAGAAATTTAAAGATTAGCATTTGTTTTATTTCAAAAATTATTGTTTTCCAAAAATGAAACACTTTTTTGTACTTCTACCTCAATGGACGCGTGAATAGAGGAAGGAATTGTAGGCTATTCATGTAGATCAAAATTCATTCATAGTATCTACATGACAACTAATGAGCTATCCACGTACATCCATCATATCTTCGGTTTTAATTTATTTTACTACAGAAATAGCATTTTTCTCGTATAGATAGATATTAGCAAATTGGGGGTTAGAAGAATTCTCTTTGTAATTTCCTTAAATTTTACCTTCTAGTTGTACAAATTGATATACGAGTATTATAAACGAGTAAACGAACAAAGATTGCATTTTGGAAAGTACTAAAACGAGAAGAGTAATACGTCTGTAAAATTCTTATGATAAATACTAAAAGGCATTACTTTTATTTTAAACAGTGTCTTAGATCTCGTATATTTGGTCAAATTTCCAATATCTTACATTTCATTCATTTTTTTAACATTTCAGCAAAAAATTTTTCATTTACATAAAAATGAGTCGTAACTATTTCAAAATTGTCATAGCGTAATTTTCATTATTTCATATTACTACTACTATTATTATGTTATTACTATTTTACTTACCCATGCGATACTGTAAATAATATATCTTTATTTTGGACGTTTTGCGAAGTTCTGAAAATTATTCTACGTTAGACATGGTGTACAGATATAACAAGAAAGTAAACTCCACACATCGCGTCGTCTGTGTACATTACTTCCAGTCGTAATAGTGTTTCCCCTTTGTTACAGGCGAGAGTGCTACGCGTTTCACTCTACCTCAGATTGTTTAAACATGTGTTTCCTACACATTTCTTGTCGACATACAATTCATTTCACAAATTATTTTTGTTTTATTAAAATTATAACATTTCAAATCTACCAAAATGATTGCTGTTTGAAAATTATATATCACCTCTTTGATCTGGAGGTTTAGCCTCCAATAAATAAGCTTTATCTGGCAATACTTTACCCTGATTTACAGTACGAGTATGTTCTTATTCACTGATCAGATTATTTTCTGAGTTCAGAACCTCACATAAGTATTGACATTGAGCGGAAAATTCGAGACTCAGGTGTCTATTTAATTCATATTAGTATGAACATGTATTTCTTACAATACGTTTTGCGTGTACTTCAAGTTAAAAATCAAGCCCACTTTAACCACTGGTTTATTCATATCAAACCAGTTCCATGTACAGGTGAAGTAATGTGATGGGAAATATCACATTACTATATTGATATAGTATTGTCAATACAAGTGTCACGACTATATTGAATATGTATAAATGTCACATTTTATTTCTATTACAAATATAATTCATACATTTGCCACATTTTATTTTTAGTTTGGCTACAAATATTTCACTGGAACAAACACTGACATTTATTTATTATTTTCCAATTGCTATTCTGTTGAACACACGAGTGACAAAATATAATTCTCTTAACACTAGCCTCAGATGTTTACAGTAGAATACAAGGGGTGGCTAGTTAGCAATTGTTCATTGAATTATTCAATTTTACGTTGACATTGTTCAGAAAGATTATATAAGTGATTTTTCACTAATTCAAAATGTTGTCATCGGATTCAATAAAAAGCTACTTATTATTCATTCATTAAGAAACGATTTTTTTGGAGGAAGTGAGGTGGTTTTACCGAATCACCTCTCTCTGTGCGCTACTGATTGGAGGTTATATATTCCCCGTGCTATCTGGCACCAGAGTTGATGTTAAGGGAGGGAAAGGACATTTCTACGAGGAGTGCCTATTTACATATCGTAAATTATTTTGCATACATATATTTACGTATTAGTCATGTACTGTACAACAAAAATCGTTATAATAAAGTTAAGTTTTTGACTTGGATTATTTTAAATTATCACATTTTCACAACACTACACTTTAATTTTACGTATTAAACATAATTAAACTATGTTTACTTTACATAATAACACTTAGTTAATATAGTTAGTTAATATAATATAGTTAGGAGAAAGCGACGGCGTGAAAGTATTCAGCTATAACTACGTTTCAAATTCCAAATTTATAGCTCAATGCTAAGTTGACCACTCACTATGAGCTAGTCAGTCTGTCGACATATTTAACTTTTTACCGCAATAAAGAGAACGCCAGTTTATCTCAGTAAAGTGCACAGTATAGTATACTGCAACTATCAACTGAGCAGTTATGTCCATGAAGCGGTAGTGCTGTTCAATGAGCGGAAATTCTGCTATCTCTTACATAAAACTTTTACCTCACGATTTTTTAATCAGCTATTTACATACATAGAGACCTACATATATTTAATTCATGATAAATTATATTACTAAGTTTCTATAGCTTGTTCAATTATTTTATCACATTCAATATATTCAATTACGACTATCTGAAAAGTAACTGTATTTTTAAAGTGTTCATATAGGAGCTGATATTGGTCTAGTTAAGAATAATTTACTTGTGATCTTGTTCCCAGATTTGGGAATCTATGTTCCGTTTACAAAAAGAGGTGTGACTAATCCAGCTGACACCCAGACTACAATTATTACTGCAATTGATTCTGACGAACATGACTCCAGATTTCAGGAGTCAAGTCTGCAATAACATCATATTTCAGATGCTACACGTAAGAGGAAGGATAACTGGAGCTAAAATCAACATTCGCATTGAATCAGCCCTTCCCACCATTGCTGCTTTATATGTACAAGACTCGCTTGCTCTACCGTGCTATGGGTTCGTGTCAGTCAACATGGTAGTGCAATTCAATTGTGCACCTAATGAGACAATGAGAATACCTCTTCACCTAGATTGTATTACTGTTTGTAATATGGGTGTCTCTGATGTCGAAATGATGCGGAGAGTTTGTTTTGAGCTTCTTCGTAGCCGACTATCTTTGGATCCCTTCAGATGAACATGACTCAAGATTTCAGGAGTCAAGTATGTAACAGCATCAGATTTTATATGTTGCAAGTAAGAAGAAGGTGATCGGAAGCTAAACTCAACATTTCAACATTCGCTTTAGTTTATTGAGAATCCATGTTAAACAAAAAATTGGGAAGTAAGGTGAGACGAATTTCGTTGAATTTTTTCATTAATTTACACCTATTTGTACTGTTATTCGTCGCATGTTTTGGAGATTATTGGCTAGTGGATACTATACTGATTTAATACTATACTAATACGTGGATTTAATAAACTTGGTCGCTTTAACGTATTTATTACAACCTTATACTTTTTTTCATATTTATAATTTATTTCAATCTAATTTGTTCTCTGTTAATTTATTGCCTTTTAGGATCAAGTATAAATACAGCTGACATATTCCTATAAACATGTACACTATTTGCTTTTATAGAGTGAACATGTATTAATTATTCTTTGCTGTACTAAACTAAAACTAAACAGTTTAGGATTAAAAATAAAGAAATAATATGTAGTAAAATAAAATCATATACATACCATTTTTAATTGTTTTATTAAAAAACAAATATTTTATGGTAGTGAAAACGTAATGAGATGAAAGTTCCACTAAAGCTATGTCGAGTTGCCAGAGGGTGAAAGAGAGTCTTCATGTCACGTGCAGTGCTGGAACAGTTCCAAACACGATCTAATCCCAAGTTGTCTTGTCTAACTTACCATAAGGAATCAATACATACTAAGTTCACGAAAATCCTTAAAGCTTATATTTTTTGTTAACCTTATAGCCGGCAACCTTCCTGCCAGGAAGGACCTCCCACGCCTTATATGTAAGTAAAATTAAAATTCTTTGAACTATAAATTATCCTTTTCATGGGATATATCTATTTTAAATTTATTATAAAGTAAATTTTGTTTAACTTAATTTTTAATTTAATTGCCCACGATCACCTTTTATTTGTCAGATTTAAATGGGTGATGTTGCGGTGATGTTCTTTTGAGGAGTAAAAGTAAATATGTCTTATTTTACCAGGAGAAGTTAGAGCTAAGATGCCCTCTGTAACTCTCATCCTGGGAACCACCGCCTTAAAAGTGACTTCTGAACCATCTGCAATGGCCGGGCAGGCGGGCTGCTAGCAATGACAGGATCGCTCAACGGTCACACATGCAAGCAACAGCCACGCTTGACGTTTGCTTGATCTGGTTAGATTGCGATAACCGTTGTACCTGCTTTACTGCGCCATTGGCAAGGATTATAAGTTGTCTGTATAATTGGTTAATCCAGTCCGACGAGTTTGATTCCTTCTTCTTGGTTCTTCTCTTTTTCTTTGGAATTGGAGTTCGACTTCGATTGTTTCGACTCCGGCAAATTCTACTGACTTTTTAGTGTGTCAGTCATCGCCAAAGAATAAGGGAAGTCACGTCTAATGTTTTATTAACGGTAAAATAGGGAGTACTATAAAGAAAATAGATGTGGCATAGTAAAACTTAATAGATTTCGGTACTTAAAATGTATTACAAAATCATTTATTGCATCATTAATGAACCTGCGTAAAAGTTTGAAACGGGGTAAAAGTATGATGGGTCATTTGGGTATAGCACATATACAAAATTTTTCAGGGTTATCAGACGAGAGGGAATTTATGGTTCCAATGTACTGTTGCAGCTTTCTGAATGCTCCACTACTGTTTTATTTTAGTTTCCCGAGTAAATGTTATTAGTATAGATATATTTCACAAGTATTTAACTTTAAGCAATTCTTTTATTTTAATATTTAGTTTTTATAAAGTAAAGTTAAATAAATATTAATAGTAGTCTAGATCAAATTTTTTTTTAAATAGAAGATGTTTCTGATGAATTTTTACTGCAATAAAAATATTATTTCTCCTAGAAGATAGCCAGACTTATTATTTAGTTTTTGTTCGTAAATAAACTTTTTATTTGAATGAAGAAGAATTAAAAACTGTTTATCGTACATTTGGTTAAAAAATTAAATCTGTATGTAAAATAAATACAAAATCAAAGTGACTTTCGAATTGATTTCAATTTGGTCATTTAAATTACATTTAAATAACTTATTAAGAAAGCATATATAATTAAGAAAGCATTAAGAAGCCAAATAATCAAATTGTTTAAAAAAGTATCTTTTGTGTTAGATAAAATGGCAGTTATTCATTACATTTCAAGCTTCTGTTTCCACGTATCATGAAAAATTCTAATATCCCTGTACATTTTTATTTTTCTTTACAGAATATATAAAACATATAATAATATAATTTTTCTTCTAATGTTCAAAAACCCATTCTAGTCATATTGATAGTGCAATATATTCTGGATTGACACACAAATTTGGAATTTATATTTTTGAATAATTATATGTTAAAAAATAAATTTTATTTTCAACGTAGGCTACTATGACGAGAGAAGGAAAATATGTTTCAAAATTTTAAAAGTTCTCAAGTTTTATTATTCTGAATATACAGTAGAACTATGACTGAAAAAATATAAAAAATTCTTATTAAAAAAAGCGAGTTATTATCCGTCAAAAGAACATATCAACTATAATAGTAACATTTATAATTACTTAAAAAATCTAAGTAATCTAATAAATGAAAAGAATGAAAATTTTCATAAAATAGTTGTTTTCTGTGGTAAAATACAAAAGCTCAAAAGACAGTCTTATTCTGGATAAGCAATCAGGCCTGCAGCTAGCCATTCAGACATAACGAGAGAGCTAATGTTTTATTCCCTCAAAACTTCAATTTCTTTCTTATCCATTGTGCGTAGAAAATATCAACCGTTTCTTTATTCCTATAAGTTTTAGTATAAATAAATCTTTAATCGAATGTTCAAGATTGTCGTTCGTATACTCTAGTGTTTTACTAAAATTTTAATTTTGAACGATTTACAAATTTGTATAGTTATATTTTATGGCCAGTTGTAAAAATATCATCTAAATCATTGACATTCTTTCAATTTTAGTTTATTTTCATTCACTTAAATGCATTTAGACGCAGCAATGTCGACTTGTGAAATGATACAATGCAATAATATTAAACGACAGACCGTCGGGTCGGATAGATTTATCCGGTCTTTTCCAACAATATTTTCAAAGAATAACAACGATGTAACATTGTTCATCGTTTATAGCTTTTACAACGGAATTTATCTAAGTATTGGACTCCGGGGTTGTTCTCATGGTTTGAATTGTTTGAAATTTAAATATTGCATTCAATGAATGTTTTAAAATCAATATGTGTTTCTCTCTAACAAAAAAGTAAAAATTTTCAACATAAAATTAAATATTGAAACAATATAATACAAGATCTGAAATATGTATATCTTCCCGTAGGCAACTGATACTTCTTTCCCGGTACGTTGATATACGGTTGAACAGTTTCAAACAAACAAAAATTAATCTATGTCCTCACTAGATATACTATTGCCTTATGCAGGGAAGTAGTAGTAAAATATATGGTTTCAGTAAATGCACTAACTGAACTTTATTGGTTTTTTTAAGCAAATACTTTACCCTTTCAACCCTTAAAAGCAGACCTCTTAACCTCCACAATTATGTGTGTCGGTTTCAGTAAAAGTGCGTACACGATCAATCACGATGACGCTAAGAGGAGTATTTTAACTTAAAAGTAGGCCAAAATGTAGCTTACAGTTGTGTGAAAACTTGTACTTTTATGATATTTGTTATCGTTGCTTCCAAGTTTGACAAACCAAACTTTTGGACGACACCTATAATTTGAATGTCAAATTTCGTAATATTTGTAAGAATATTTTTGAAGTGTTTAATGGGGTTGTTACAAAGTACAACTTTTTATTATGTGACCATTTTTCATATTTTACCTCAGTGCATACCTTGCTGAAATAAAGGGGAAAACGTTTTCTAATTTAGTAGGGGGAGGGATATTGTGTATGTTTTCAAACGTTTACGCGAAGAAACATTTCTCCAGTTGTGCAAGTGATAGAAGGATGGTGTGTAGTTGTTATGAAATTAAAATCTAACCAGTAGCTCCGTCCTCAGGTGGTTCCAGTACCGGTAGTCTTTTTAGGTTATAATGCATGTTGTGGGACATCTTTCTAGGACAACGGGAAATTGTAAAACAAAATATAGTTCTACTTGGGGTTTGCAGAAGCTGTGTTATTTAGATTTTAAATGCTCAATCGCCCCACTTATTCCCCTTAAAACCTGATTTTCCATCAAACAAGCACTACTTTGATTGTCATTGCTATCATGAGTTTATTTATTGGCTAAAATGTAACATCCAAATTAGATGTATAATTAAATTTTGAGCGTAGAATTAAATTAAGTTTTATGTAATCATAACGATGTTCAATATCGAAATGAAACTTCAAGTCGATTGGTGATCAGTCATCGATCCAACAATTTGCTGTCATATTACAAACATACCAAAAGTCATGTTTAATTTTAAGGACATACCTGACCAAAATCACGTTTAACAGTGTATATCGAAAGATCCATCCAACTAACAGAAGCTGTTTATGGACATTAGCACATTTCTTTTGCCTATCATTACTGTCAGGTCAAAGTTTTTCGGATCTCGTGATCGGGCCACTACATATACTACATTGTAGTGGAGGGTAATTTTTACATAACTGCTGTGAGTTTATAATAAAAACTTCTTGAGGCGATATTTTATTCTAATTTAATTCCTGTGTTATCAAAATTAAATCTTTTCCTAAATAAACATACAATGTATGTTTTTACTAATACATGTCATGTATTAGTAAAAAACAAAATAAGAGCAAAAAAATACGTTTACCATAAACTTAGTGACCATAAGCTTGGTGCTTACTAGATACCGCATAGGAGCCAACCGTTTCAAATTTAACAACTTTATCGAAAACTAAGAATACAGGAGTTGTAACCAGAACACACTGTTAGACACCTTGAGACAGTCATAGCTGAGCGAAAAATTCCGCCTTTTTGTATACTATAAGGTTTATTCCATTTTGACCCCACAGAAATTCGTTAAAAGCCAGTAGCCACAGGGGAGTTCATGTATATCTTAGCGTTTAAAAGAGATTCATTCTTGACTCTTAAGAGGTGATGACTTTTAATATAGAAAATATTCTGTTCATCCATTTTAAACTTGGCAATTTAGAATAAGAGTTAGAATAACAAGAAGAGTTATAATAACAATTAGTACATTACTATTGACTAGAATAAACTCTATAATACACATGGACTACAGTATAATGGTTGCAATATAATAACATGTTGTGTAATAATTTATAGCAATTGCTTCACTGGAACATTACGCTAATACCCCATATATCACATCACAAATAATTAATTACCTCTGTCGGTTATAGCCATTATCATACACTAAATTCAAAGCTGATAAAATCAGGTCATTGTCTTTTTTCACACGAACCATAACAATTATGAAATCCCTCATTGCACTTAGTCCTAAAAGAACCTATGCACTGATTGCCGATTGACAAGACATTCAGAATAGATAAGGCTGTTGAGTAGGGGCTGTTTCCTATCAAATTCCTTTTAGGAAGACAACGAGCCCTATCTCAATCAAGTCAAGTTGGATGAATGATAGGCTCTGGTCTAGCTTCTTCCAGTCAAAGCCTGCAGGGAAGCCTTACTTCTTAATAATTAGGCTTTAAAGAACTGTTAACATTAAAGGAGTGCCTTCTACTACATCAACCCTTCGCAGTAAACCCGTACATGCGAGGCCACTTTTCCTCAATGTCTAAACATTTGCAGCTAATAATGTGTATTTGCCTAGATGTAAGTTACACATCGATTTTTACTGTATCCAGTGTAGGTTCTATATACCACCCAGAATTGAACCCTCCTGGAGGTCTTCAATGTTTTAATTGTACCCCTTAAGTAAGTTTATCCTGGATTTTGAAAAGGGGTGGCCGTACGGGATCTGTATATATATTTTTTATAGCAATATGTGTTTGAAGTTTTTGATTATACAAAGATAATGTACATGCTAGTGTAAATAAATAATTGTAAACCTGGCGGCTGTAAATTTGATTTGTTATGTATATTCGGATTAAAAGAAAATATATATATTGGAAAAGGTTTCTACGTAAATTATTGCTAGGGTGAATACTTTTTTTTATTTAGCTAGAAGAATAAGTTGAATTTTCATATTTAGTCATTTTACCATTTACAGTTATTATATGATTTTTTAATTTTGATTTATGGTAGAAAAAACTAATTTATATTACTGCTTTGTTAGTTATGAAGACGTTTGTCAGCCTATGGCTTTATAGGCTATACTTCTATGGTACGATTTAAACAGTTCAGAGGCTTTTAAATATAAATACTTTTTATCTTACAATGCAAACCAAAACCTATATGAGAAAGTCAAACACTACTCATATTGTAATTTTACCAGTGTCACTCATGGTGTTCATGTTTGTCCATTATGAGACAAGATATAAAGAAACTATATGTTTTTGTTCCAATTTATCTGATATTTTTTTAATATACACAGACAAACAGGCCTTATCATAATTATGATGATCCGTAGAATAACACTTACTCACTTCTCCTATTCATTTCAATAATAATACAACTTTAATCTTTCATGTTAGCTCATAATGTAACACGCTGGTTTATACATTATGTTATACATATTGTTATAAAATTACCTATACTCTTACAATCTTAGAATAACACTTACTCACTTCTCCTATTCATTTCAATAATAATACAACTTTAATCTTTCATGTTAGCTCATAATGTAACACGCTGGTTTATACATTATGTTATACATATTGTTATAAAATTACCTATACTCTTACAATCTTAGAATAACACTTACTCACTTCTCCTATTCATTTCAATAATAATACAACTTTAATCTTTCATGTTAGCTCATAATGTAACACGCTGGTTTATACATTATGTTATACATAATGTTATAAAATTACCTATACTCTTGATCCAATTACTTAACATAATAAATGTTTGTAATCTGTTGTTATATTTACACTCGCAATAAATTTAGTTCTTATTCCATCTCTTTACCTATTAATGTAATCATAAATGTTTGTAAAAATTATTTTTAACAATATGTGTAGTGAAAAGAACCTCCACTCAGACCAATGCAATATATACCGTGCATGAAGGCGGATATTGACGTTTAATAAGGAAAATGTCACTTTTGTGCATAGCGAAGGATTTTGTCAGCAGCACAAAGGTGATAAGATGACAAAGACAGGTCCAGGTTATCTGACCGAACTTTTATGTTCAGCTGCTTTTATGTTTTGTAGCTTTTTTACTTTGGATATACACACATCTAGATCGGAGATTCACGTAACTTTTCCATTTTCGTGTAACTTGTATCTGTAATAACTAATATTATATTTATATAGCTACTGTACAATGAAATTTTCATTTATTACATCTGCAGGATTTCGACAAATATTTTTTTACAGATAAATTAAGAACATTTGTACTATTTAAAGAAGGTGCTATTTTTGAAAAAAAAAATGTTTTTAGACTGGATTATAAAATTTTCATAATAAAATCAGGGTTTTCTGAATATAATAAATGTAACTAAATTTACATAAAAATATTTGTTAAAACCTGGTGTTCATATAACCAGCAATAACAACCCAACGGTAGTTTTCTTGTCAATAATACTTTTTTAAATTCACATCGATTGTAAATATATTTTTTATTTTAAACTAGAAAACAAATTAATTTCCTTATTTTATTTTGGTATTTTACTATTTTTGTTAGATTTTATTATTTTTGTGACTATAAACACACACAAAATACACGATAAATCAATATTTCATTTTAAATCATTAAATTAATATTTATGTAACAACTTTGCTGCGATACTGTCTTCGAATATTAGTAAGATTTGTATAAGATCCCACCAACTAAAAAGTACACTAAACCAAATATTTTTTACCCAATTCTTTCTCTCATAAGAAACGAGAGGTTTCCACTCGTCTTTGTGAGGATTTTATAAAACAGAATAAGGGGAGAATCGATATAGTACAATTTCGATGGTACTGATAAAAAGTGCTACAGCCACTGACAGGATTTGATCCTGCGCTAATTCTAACTCAGATCAAAACTGAAACGTCTTATACGTTCACACTTGCTAATTATTTCACGCCATAACTCTATTTACAATACATGGCGACATTTCACAGTGCTTGTTTGTCTCATATACGTATATCTTTAATTACAACAGAAGAAATTAAACATACACATTTTTTATATTTCGACTAAATTACGAGACATTTACAAAAGATACAAACATAAAAATGAGAAAAAGAAAGAATAGAAGAACAAAAGAAAAACATGGAACGAAATAGGATTGGATTTAATTTTAAACTTTGTATCACTGTTTTGTTTATTTTAATGTACAATGGAGCCATTGTCTGGCCTATGTAATCTTTTTGGCGGTAATATTTACAAGATAATTGGTAAATGGCATTGCTTGATTCACAAGTAATTTTAATAACCATCGGATTTTTTAGGTTCTACTATAGATTTTTTAAATGTATTATTAAATTACAGTTTTTAGCGAGGCTTATAGTAGGGTTCACAGGCAAATGGTTTGTTTAAATTGTGGGTTAGTTCATCAGATGGTAGTTTAGATCTTAATAAAAAAGATTTCAAATGCTTTTTCAAAACTTATTCTACGTGGATTACTAAATTAATTTCTTGTTAATTCGCACTCGTTCTTGTTAATATGCAAGAAGGATATTTCCACTTAATCTTTCGTTTTTGCTCGACATTTCTAATGAAGAACAAGATTTTCTCAACATACTTTTATTTATAGGTATTTGTAAGAATATGAAGTATTGACAATGTTCACCTTTTCCATTGTTTAAGCATAAAGCCTTATGTCGTGTTTAACAGCAAATTTCTTGCTCACTGCTAAGTACTTATTCACTCACTGCAACTTGTATTAAATCAAGCTAACACATTACAGTGAGGCGCAGATGAAGCAACTATCGACGAAGCAGTTAAGCTCATGAAGCGGTCGAACAGTGTAATGTGCGGAAATTCTGCTATCTCGTACATAAAACTTTCCCATCACGAACTTTGTAGTCAGCAAAATTACTGCATTTGCCTACAGAGTTCTCTCGTCTGTCTGTTTCATTATCGAACTTTAGTATATTATTGACCAGATGCAACTGAACGTAATATATGTTTTTCAGGTAGCAGAGTTGGAAGCGGTCAGTTGTTCACTAGTTTGATCGAGATTCACTTAGTTATTTACCCTGCTAAAACATACTCGGTGTGTAAAGCGCGTCCTGGTGGCAGTCTGAGTTTGGAGTCTGTGTCCATTGGAACCCTACGCTTATTCCCCTCTTTTTCAGTAGCGCCTTGATTGTGCTGAACTTTACTGAGTATGTAAAAGCTTCATAATATTATTGATTTGTATATTCCGTCTCATCTTTGAATATTTAAAGATGCTCCAGTATTTGACGTAAATGTTTTCAAATTTTTGTAGTTTACCCTTTTATAAAATCTGCTCTAAATCGTGTGTTTGTCGTACCTTTGTGGTTATTTTTTGTTTTGTCCCAAGGTACTTTCAAAAAATTAGTTTTACTTCTTTATTTTTAAATTATATTGGAAAATACAGTATTTTTATGTAGAATCCCAATTTTTTATGTTATTGGTCCGCCACTTCGAAACTCTCTTGTGAATATTGTTGAAAACAAACATCCCTCAACTGTGTCTTTCAAATAGAGATTTAAAACAATATTAAAAATGTCATTAATGTATATATTGGAACATTTTCAGATTCGGGCCCGGGACCTCCGGTTTTGGCTCATCTTCTTCCTTAAATTGAATTAAACTGTCTTAAGTATATTTCCTGTATATGATTTAGAGGGTTTCTATTTTGTTTCTTTACTACAGCTCTAAACGTTCTCCTAATGTATGTTTAGTGCATTACAGCTGACTCACACTATACAATAAAAAGAGCTAAAAATCATATTTATCTGAAGAAAAGCACTGTATTGAAGCTATAATAAATTGATAAAAGACAAGGTAAGCAAGTTTTGTGGTTTATCCCTCAGAGCTAATGATCGGTACGAGTGGTCATTAATCAGCCTATTGAAGCTAAGACAAAATAGATATCATTACCAACAGGCAGAGTAACTAAAACTCTCCATTTGTTACCCTTTGTAATAGAGTGCTATGGCTTAAGAAATTATCAGTGAAAGGATCTGGTGGCTAAATAAAATGATTAACTCATTTTATATCAACTTCTTAACTTTCAAGGCAAACTAACGGTGTACATGATGATAATAGAGTAATAATGGTATAAATAAATCTGTCCATACATCAAGCTTTGTAACCCAGCGATAATCTGCTGTGGCTTTAGAAAATGAGCAATGAAAGAAGTGCTGATTAAATAATTATAGAAAAATCCGGCCCGAGTTGTAAGGTACAGTAACTTAAAACTTCTTCTAAACATTAAATTAGTGCTACTACTCGTGAAGAGCATGTTTCTAGAGAGTAAACATGCGATTATCTCCGTGAAGAAAGATCTTCTATTTATGTTTGAAGTTAAATTTAGTTTGACTTACCAGTTTAGATTTAGTTTGATTTTTAGTTTTATTTTAGTAGTATCCACTAAGTTGCACCACTAAGAGAAGCATCTGTGTTTAAATCAGGCACAATGTGATTCTATGTCCAGGTAAGGTGATTTTGTAACCTAGTCTTCAGGAATATTATTCATGTACCATTTGAGACATTTTCACTTCATAATGGAGTTCTTCAAATCCCACCTTCCTGCTCGAAATCATGATTGAGAAATAAAACATATATTGAACATTTCAAAATAAACTGTATCTCGAAACTTGATTTCGAGGCTATGGGTATCAAAGTTGGTAAAAAGTCAGATAGTAAGTTTGTTACAGTAGGGTTACACAGATCAGCCCAAAGGTTCTTCCTTATATCTGTCCAATTATTTTTTTTTTTTTTTTCATTGTGTTCTGTCAGGTCTCTTGATATCAACATTGTATTGTTTTATTGAATTTTCTAGATTTTGGTATAGTAAAAAAAGTAATCAGGTGAAACTAGTTCAAATATGGAATGCACCATACTTACACTTCAATTGAGTTGAGTTCATGCTACATCTGGCCCCAAAATCTGTAAAATAAAAACTGACTTATAATATTTTTAAATTACTCATTCCAAAATAGTAGTACTAATAACATGTATCTAACATAGCTATTTAAATTTTGAATACATCAAATTTGCAATAAATACTAATGTACAAACTATTTGGAACCTCAAACAAAAGGTCTTACTATAAACGCACTGAAATTATTCGTATTCTTTTAGGTTCTACTATTAACTTATATACAGGTTAGAAGATTTTTATATATTGACTACCTGTTACCCGCGGCTTCGCACGCAATCTTTAGAACCGATGTCTTTATATTACTTAGTAAAAGCAATTATGATGTAATATGATGGGAGTTAAAACGTAAGTAGGCATACATCAGGTAGATATTATTTAAGTTCATGGTAAATAGTATCAGAGTTTAACTAAATTATTATATCATGTTTGGCACGTGTAGGAGCATTCCTGGTTCTAATTATTATATACATAACGTCACAGCTGAATCTGCCTTGTCATCCCGATCAAGAAAACACAAATTCGGATCACACAGGTCTCGGCGTGGATAAAGCGTATATTTCCAGTCCCTATATATTTCAGGTCTAAGATATTTCCAGTACCATAGTAGAGTTTGCCTTGTTGTTCTGACGAAGAAAAAATATATGTAGTTACGTAGGACCGAGATGCATATTTCGGTTAAAAAGTGCCTACTTAAGACCGTTTAAATTCACTTACCTACTACTCGTATGTCACAGTTTAGCTTGCTATATTGCCTCGATCAAAATACTATATACGTTCGATTATCTAGTTCTCGGAAATCTATTTTGGTCAAGATCGTGTTGACATAGTTGAGTTTGCCTTGTCCTGATGAATAAAATACACACATAAGTAGGATTGGAAAGCCTATTACGACCTAGGGGGAAGTCCTACCTACTTACTATGTATTTTCGGTATAAGAGGGAAATCCTTATTAAGGTTTTGCAACATTCCAAAATAATCGTTATTAAAGTTTTGCGTTACAACTGTTTTTTTGGGCTGTAGCCAGGGAAAGAATGAATCGTTGAGGCATGTTAGTATTCATTTCTCTGTTTTTCCATAAGCCATTGTTAAAATGTAATATCATAATGTCAAGGAAGCCCACCAGTTTAAAGTAACTTGTGTGAAAACATTCATAACTTTGTTCATTAAGGTTAATTTTATAACAGTATTAAATGCATTAGATGATTTTAATTCGTCACTGGCGCAATCTGGAGTAAAATTTATATATTAATGTTTTTTTTACTATCTGCATTACACTACCGATCAAGTACTACTTACTTATTATTGATAAAATTTAAATGTAAACAGATTTTCAGAAAGTTTGTCGAACTATAGCTGTCAACAGCTGTTTAGTACCAGTTTAATTTGAATTATGAAACGTAGAAACTACATTTTTTCTGAATTCAAAAATATTCCAGGTAACTTTTCTTAACTTTATCTTCATAAAAACCTTCCTTGGATTTCAATGGACATTTTACAAAAATAATTGGTCCAGCCGTTATCGAGATTAGCGCATACCAACACATTTCGCCATTCATTTTTATTTATAAGATAAGAATATTAATAGTAATCTTATTATTATATATTTAATTAATTCAGTTAGGTTCATCAATTATCAAAGTTTATAATATATTCCTCTTGGGACGAACCCACAATCTCAGATTACATAATAGACTTACATTATCTCACCAGTTGATTCACTACAAAAATCAACTGAGAAAGTGAAAGTTTTTTTGTTTTTCACTTGCCGAAATACTATTTATGATGATGAATAAAATATACATTTGTACTATGTACAACTCTATATATATATATATATATATAAACCTGTGTTTTATATATATATATATATATATTATATATATATATATATATATATATATTGTCTGTAGAAGAAGAAACAAGAACTTGAGTCCAAAAATTAGTCTACTCCATGCAATTAAAATTAAAACTAGGATGAAATCAGTGATATTATATTTAAATTTAATAATTAAAACATTTCATTATTAAAATTTTATTGAACATTCAATAACTACACAATTTGTTTCCGTCGTAATACAGTACGAAAAATCATTCTAAATTCAAAATTGAAAGAAGCAACATTTCCATGTCCATCCGTACTAATATTGGAAAATCCAGCTGTGCAATAAGTTTAAAATTTTAAACCAATTAAAAGTGGAGTAAAGAAAAGTTGAAGCCATCCACCATAGTAAATTCTCCTATTTTTCAATCAACTTAATTTACAGGATCAACACATATATATATATATATATATATATATATATATATATATATATATATATATATATATATATATACCGAACATACATGAAGTATACATAGTTCAAGAAGCTGCACACAATGGAGTAAATTCCAAGTTCCAATAGCAAGACTGTATCAGATGAAGACACGTTTTGAGATGGCAGGTTTAAATTCCTCAAGGTTAGTTAACACAGAAATATAAATTTTTCTTCGAGAAATTAAATCATAGAATGATATTTCCCATACTGTTCAATAAACACGATAAGCAGACCAATTTCTGCTGTTCCAGGAACAAAATCAATGCATTAAATTTCTTGTGCTGAACTATACGTCATAAACAAACAAATTTCTATTGTTTCAAGATAGAAATCTTGGAATGAAATTGCTCGTACAAGTTAGGTCACACCACAACAACACAAGTATTTCCTGTACCAGGAACTAAATCGATGAATCAAATTTCTTGTGACAGTTCAATAAACGCCAGAAGCAGATACATCTCAGTTGTTCCAAGAGCGAAATCTTGGAATGAAATTTCTCGTACAGGTTAGGTCACACCACAACAACACAAGTATTTCCTGTACCAGGAACTAAATCGATGAATCAAATTTCTTGTGACAGTTCAATAAACGCCAGAAGCAGATACATCTCAGTTGTTCCAAGAGTGAAATCTTGGAATGAAATTTCTCGTACAGGTTAGGTCACACCACAACAACATAAGTATTTGCTGTACCAGGAACTAAATCGATGGATCAAATTTCTTGTGACCGTTCAATAAACGCCAGAAGCAGATACATCTCAGTTGTTCCAAGAGCGAAATCTTGGAATGGAATTTCTCGTACAAGTTTAGTGCACACCACAAGACATATTTGCTGTTCCAGGAACAAAATCAATGAATTACATTTCTTGTGACAGTTCAATAAATGCCAGAAGCAGATCAATCTCAGTTGTTCCAAGAGCGAAATCTTGGAATAAAATTTCTCGTACAAGTTTAGTGCACACCACAAAAAGACAAGCATTTGCGTAACCAGGAATGAAATGAAGGAATAAAATTGCTTGTGTTATTTCAATAAACACCAGATGGAGACAAATTCTTGCTATCTTGAATTAAAATCCTCCTTACAAACTTACACCAAACTTACTCCAAAACATACACATCTTCGAGACTCACATCAGTCCCAGGATAAAATCTTGAAAATGTATTTTTACGCAAGATCAAAAACAATGGAAAAAATCACTGTTGTTCCAGACGAGTACTATTGTAAAATAAAATTTGTTAAAGAGGTTCAATAAACATTGGTAGAAATCTAAATTTTGATTCCAAAACTAATAAAGGACACAACAAGTATTTCAAGTTGAACATAAATAACTAAGAAAGAATAATTGAACACTGCGAGAATATTTGTACAGCTGGATAGTTCAAAATTAATTGCTCATTGGTTAGTTTTCCAGTTTTCTCATGTATTCTATCAATAAAAATGTTATAAAATTAATATCCTTTTTATTAACAATTCAATATGTTTACAATGATTTACAGATTTTCTTCTCCACAGTAACAAATATAATATGACTTCCGCAAATGTGTGCCATATATTTTATATAAAGATATTTACCTGAACTTAGATATAATGAAACATTTTAATCACATTAGGCCTATTTCATAAATAAAAAATAGTTAAAAATCAAATCAGTTTATAAATAAGAATCTACAACATATAAAGCAATTTGCATAACAATAATGAGTTGGCTAACCATCATTTGCATTGATATTCCAAAAACATTTTGTTTTCGGAAATAAATTTTTAAGAGAAATATAATTTCATATTACAACTTAGATTTGTGTACTTATATAGACTGTACTAACATTTACAATTCGATATATAAGGACCTGCCTTGGTGAAATCAAAAAGATACTAGGTATAGCAACTACAAAGAACTAAAAGTATGCAGGAACTGCAAATCGTTGTTAGGTTGCAGGTAAGAGCAGTGTTAAATTTGGCTGGTCAACTTCTTGAGTCTATTTTATGATGAATTTCTACTTCGCTTTGCTTAAAACATTTTTATATTTTACACTTGTGCATATTTTTTATTATGACTAACTGTGGGAATTAAAATCAATTTTTCCCATAAATGGATACTTAAAGTTTTAATTAAATAGTACTGTTTTAGGTTCCCAGTAAAAAAGCTCTTCCAAAAATAGAAATAAAATACTGTAATTTATTTTGCTCGCCGACAAGAAAACTCGTCCAAAAATGGCCTCAGGATCGTACCAAAGTACCAAAAATTGTCCTAAAAAGGTAAATACACATTTAAACAATGCACTGGCATGTTGAGTATGCTTTAGTTAAACAAACCGTTATATATAATATTAAAATTTAGTTTTTAAGGTTCATATAATGTAATTTGTAAGGTTGATTTATTATTGTATTTACTAAATGCTATAGTATTTTCACAGTTTATTTATTTGGAAAAAGTTTTTAAAATAAAGATTTATACACTATGCAATTTATACACAAGCATTCCAAATTAATTTAAATTGTACACAATACTTACCACAAAATACACGAAAGGTTATTATTTATACGTAATAATAACAATAAACAAAGTCTGACTTTTCTATTGTCTTTACATTATTTATCTCACACAAACATATGATATTAAAAAAGGAGTTAACTTGAAATAGTGTGCATAGAAACCACCAACATAAATCAATATTAACCTTTCTATAGTTATATATTTTTGTTCTTTTATTTATTTTATTTTCTTGCACTTTGAGGTATTGAACTTAGTCCTAAAAGCACAAGCACATCCGGAGTGACAGGGTATTCTGGCTGGGTCAGTTTGCGGGTAGGGGCCGCCTCCTGTCAAGATCCAAGAGGAAGGATTTTGGGCAGTCATGTCTCCTTGGAAGAAGAGGAAACCAGCTCTGTACCAGACTCCAGCCAAAACATGCAAGGGGTCTAGGCTAGCAATTGCCCTTAATACTTAGGGAGTCCCACCAACTCCGAAGGCCATCTTCCGCAGTAGACTAGACTAGACCTATCGATCTACCCTTGGTCCCCAATATCTCGACATTTGCGGTTAGTGACGTGCCGCTCCTGGACATGCATAAGATTACCCAGTTGTTACACATCCATTTTAGCTGGGCCCATTATGGGTTCAAATGAAAGATATAAACCAGCCATATGAGAAGTATATATTTTGTGGTAAATATTGTGTTTAAGTTCAATTAATTTGGAATGCTTGTGGCTATTTGAATGTTAAATAAAGCACTTAATTAATATAAAAAGGACTTTTTACAAGTTGGGACTATAAACATATAGATATAAGCTATATCTTAATTTTCTATTTAGAGATAACTCACCTTATTATTAATTTATGGAGTAATTTCAAAAAATATATAAATCTATCTACACCTTTTGCCTAACATATTAACGGATGAAGATATAATAACTCATGGCAATAACAGGAATAACCTGTTATAACTCATTTGATCCCATCGTCCATATATACAGACGTTCAAAATTATTTAAAAATTACAAAACGTAGCATAACTACACATGCACTATGGAAAAATTATTACAATCATTCTAATTAAGTTATGAACAAATTTATATACACTATGGAACATATAACCAGTGAGAAGCGGTGCCCAGAGATATAAACTTCCGCCCCCCGCCCCCCCAAATACGCAACCTCCTCAACTCTACCAGTCTATTTTATGATTCTCTTTAATAGTTCGCTTTGTAAAATATTTATTTATTTACTTTTGTAATAAGTATCTGTAAAAATTATTTCGGATATATATATATGTATATATATATATATATATATATATATATATAATTTTATATATATAATAAATTATACAAAAGATTGCAACCTTAACACTTCTTAGGATAAATGTTTCGACATCTTAATTATGTATAATAATATTATAAATGCGAAAGTGCCTTTGTTTGTTTGTATTGTTTTCACGCGTAAAGTATTCACTCGATAGTGCTGAAATTTTATATGGACATTTTTACGGTGCCTGGGATGAATATAGGCCTATTCTTATTTCGAAAATCCCTCCGGACTGTTCCACTAGTATTTAATGCATGAAAACCCCCATCTTGGCCTTTGAAGTTATAAAATATGTCAATTGTTACCAACTGTTTTGTGTAAACATTGTTTATTACTTTCAAAATGTTTACATTTATAGTGAGCAAATTCTGTAAAAATTAATCTTTAGTTTTCTTGCGGTTTATTGATTTTAACGATTAGGTAAGTACTCGTCTACTTTATAAAATTTACTAAAACACATGATAGTAAATATTAATGTTTTAGCAAATATTAGATATAAAAGATAAAGTTACTATCTAACTTTTATTATAAATTTAAAGACCGTTATAAAATCCGTCTTAGTTGTCTTTTGACAGAAGTAGACTTCTTTGATCTATGATACATATTTTCTTGATTGGGAAATAAGGGGAAATTATCTATGGAACAAAAACTAAGGCCATAGTAAATTGCAATGGCCATCCATTTGCACTTTTTGACTTAAATTCTTGTTAGGCACAAAGGAAAACGCAACATTGGCGTCGTGTATACACTCATACACGCATACACTCGAACCAGAAGTGTTCATACAGGTGCGAAACCTACGAAATTGCGTGCGAGACCGCGGGTAACTGCTAGTTGATTTAATAAAAGTATAACATAATATCAGGATGTGCATGAACACAGAATCATTGTACATCATTTTAAATTCCCACTGTAAACTATTTTCGTAGCTCATAAAATTTTATGAGTATTTAATATTTTCCAAACAAATTCTTCGATATCTGTGGTTCAATATTTAATAATTTTTCAGTAAACCCCAACATGTTTATACAAGTCACAGTTTATGTACCTCAAGTTTTAAGTTTAATATTACATTCAATTTATATTGCACTCTTGAAGACATGAAACTCTGTTAAATGCCGACGTGACATCATATTACAACATTACAAACACATTTTCCACGGAGCTGATCGTAATTGTGACATGTAAAGGTAAGCAAATTTACCTGTAGTTCACGAACAGTATATACTGTATACCCTAGATATATATATATATATATATATATATATATATATATATATATATATCGGGTTCGGGTCCTGGCGGATGAAGTACTTTTTGTGATTCAATGTTTATTGAATTTAAATTATATATATATATTTCTTGTGTGCGTGTGTATGTCACTGAACTCCCCTAAACACTGGACAGATTTTGACGAATTTTGTTGTGTGTGTTGAAGGGGATTTGAGAATGGTTCAGATTTACAACTCTGTCCAATTTAAATTGTATATTAAATTAATATTTTAGTTGATTTTTTGTTGATTTTGGAATGTTTTACATTCGATCCGGCAGACTGCGCTACTACGCGTAATACAAAGTTAACTGATACTTAACAGCTGTTAATACTTTCAGCTGAAGTTCATCAAAGAGACAAAAACATCTGTTTACATTTAAAATTTAGAAAATTATTATTGTAAAGTGCTTGATCAGTAGTGTAATTCAGATTGCATAGAAGAAGTTATTGCCTAATTTTAAATTTAGATTGCATCAATGATTTTTTTTAATGCAATGAAAATACTATTAAACGCTGCTATATAAATAAACTCATTGTACAAAGCCGTGAATGTTTGCACATAAGGTAACTGAATTTGGTTAAATCGAAGGTAAATAAAAAGAGCCGAAAGAAGATGCTATATGATCGAAATTGGTTTTCGTTTATACATTTTTTGATCGGAGCACAAGACATACTCCACAATAATACTGGAAATATCTTAGACAGAAAATTTAATTTAACAGACCGAATTTGATTCTTTATAACCTAATTAGTTAATCTATATTCGTCCATATAAATTAATTTTACAGAGTAATTTATCAACGCCTAGCAAAGACCATGAAAGATAGAGGCAGGAAATATGGTACATACCTTCATAAGAGGCTTACGAGGGAACGATTATCAATTATATCTCAGGAATATTTAGAATGTGATAGAAAAGGAATACGTGAATATTACACGCAGTACGCAGTGTACTGTTTTTCAACAGGAAATTGCGTGCGAGCCGCAGGTAACTATTTACTATATAGTTTATATATATATATATATATATATATATATATATATATATATATATACATGTATATAGCCTACTAGCAGTTGTCTGCGGCTTCGCACGCAGTATCACTTACATTATACTTCACCGTCAGGGCTTAACAACGCGCAGCTTATTGCCTCTTTTAAATATATTAGAGTTACGGACTATAATTCAACCAAAACAAAGTAGTTTATATCCGCGTAGCACCATGCCTTTACGAACTGTCTAGCAACTTACTCATTGCAACCCACTGAAACCCACTCGGCGTTAAACATCCAGATGCTGTCTTCGTATCAAAGGTTCTAATCAGTTGGTATGGTTGTGACCAAACTAAACTTAATCTAGGAGCTCAAAGGCGAATAAAATCCATCCATAAAACTAGGCTAATGATTTTCAAGTTCTCCTTAAACTTTAAATTGTCAGTCAACTTTGTGATTTTATCAGTCTAATGCTTTTTCCATGGTATACTTTTTAAATTATAAAACGGGGTTTCTCCTCGAATGAATAAGTACATTCTGAGATAAACTGTTTGCTTCTAGATTTAACATTAATATGACATTGCTGTAAATAACTTAGTAAGACGAGAGGTTATTTGTCAAAAAGGATTGGAGTATGTGTTTATATAACTCTTCCCACAGAATCAAACATTATTATATAAAATTCTTCTCCGACGGTACATGCGAGACTTACGTAACTGTTCTTAATCAATTAACTGGCATAAACCCATAGACGCTAAATCTATGAGTATTTAATCTTTAAAAAAACGCCAAATGTTTGATTGTCTTCGTCTCAGTCACTTCCTAGTTAAGGATTTCACATCTTCTAACAGAAGGCAAATCAAATTCATTGAT
This sequence comes from Homalodisca vitripennis, assembly GCF_021130785.1. Classification (NCBI taxonomy): domain Eukaryota; kingdom Metazoa; phylum Arthropoda; class Insecta; order Hemiptera; family Cicadellidae; genus Homalodisca; species Homalodisca vitripennis. The sequence goes on along the minus strand of NW_025777379.1, from coordinate 28,370 downwards.
AGCGCATTAGTTAAATTTTTAGTTGTACACAAGAAAGGGCAACTTATCCATATTTTTTCTTGGCATATTATCACCTCTTTTAACTTCATTCCATAAAACAAATATTGGTAAAACTATATTACACTTTATGTATAATGTATGTATAATGTTTATGTTTGATGAATATTTATGTGTTATAAATTAGAACAATTTTACTACTAGATATATAAACAACTATACATATATAAACAACTTCTGGGATGGTACTCCCTGGGTGCTCTCGTCAAAATATGAGGTTTCTTCTGGGCGGGGCTCCACCTTACTATTTCCACCAAACTCTTAATCAACAATATCCTGACAAGTGGACTGGAATTCACCGTTAAGATTACAGTACTTAATTTTTTTGGACCATTACTTGTGGGAACGACTAAAAGATATTGTTTATAGTACTCGGCCTGCAATAAGAAAAGGCATAACGTTACATATTATCAACGCAGTAGAATTTTTGAATACTGAGAAGTGTAAATACAGTAAACTCTTTCTTAAGCATAAGTTCTTAGTTGTATGAACAACAACAGAGGCCATATTGGAATATCTTTAGCTAAGTTACTCTCCGATGTGTTTTGCTTTTGTAACAACAATTCGTTTTTTATATGGCATGTTATTTTGTATGACAAAATTCTCAATACCTAATACATTACAGTAAGTTTTTAAGCGTTATTATTAAATGGCAATAGGAAAATTTTAAAATAAAAAATATATTTAATATTGTTTTTAAATGTCTACTTTGCAAGTATAGTTTTTCTATTTAAAATGTTTTTTATTTAGTAAAGTTTCTTGGGTTTTTAAGGTTAGAAAAGGAATTAAAAAGTTACACCATGCCTTAATTCCTGAAATAAAAAATAAAAATCGCTCAGATCTGTTTGCTTCTTTAAATACTGCACGGGTGGTCTGAGAAACCCTGTATATGTAATCGGCATTTCAAAAATTCATACACTCAATCATTTTGTATTCAACAGTTTAATTGTATTTTTATCGGGATTTAATTTTCTTTAACCCAAATTAGAAATAGAGACATATTGTTTAAGACACTTTTTACAAATATTGTGTTTATATGACCAACTAAAACGAAATTGCAAGTCTTCAATATAGTACTTTTAAAGTTTAAGCCCGTCGCTAACTATTTGTGACGAGAGTCTTACACGTACAGCCAGTGCAATAAAACGTAGGATTATAAATTCATATATATAAATTATATAATATAAATTCAATTATATAAATAAATGTATTGCTTTTCCTGTAACGCAAAATTAAATCAAACTTTTAATGCAGAGAACATGTAATAATAGATCCATAGTAAAAAAACAATTGTATATCCTTTTATAGTTTACTTTCTTTATAAATACTCACAATCTCAATGTGTACCGAATTAAGTACAGTGTAGTTAGTTATTAGTATTAATTAAGTTACCAACGTAACAATTCCTTTCTAGGACTTAAAATATTTAGAAGGAAAATTAAATTTCTCTACTATATTTACAGATGCATGTAGGGTATGTATAACAGATTAAATAAGTTATACACGGTGACTAGTACTGACGGTATGGGCACCTGTTTCTATGGATAGAGACAGATTCTTTATATCAACCTTAATCACGGGATCCTTCTACTATTTGTCTATTTATTTCAATTTTTTCGCTTAAGTTAATTTTTTTAATGTAAACATTACTTTGATAGCACCGTAGTTTAATTATTCGCAATTGATTTCCTTGAAATCCTTGACATGTTCACGTCCTGCAAAACAAGAGATAATTTAAAACAAATAGTGGAAACCTCTCTTCTCTCAGTATATATATATATATATATATATATATATATATATATATATATATATATATATATATATATATATACTGCACGGAAAATGTAACAAGACAAGGAAAATGCACAAACAGACAAACTAATTTCTTCTCATTGTTTCAAATAGTAGTCGAAGACAAGGTTTCTCATAATGTCTTTCAAGTCAACAACAAGTTATTCGGGCATATAAAGAAAACCAATCTCGTATTGCCTCCAGTACCAATTCTAATCTTGTCATCGTTGAATGCAGAAGACAGAATAGGGTTGTAATAAATAAATGTCTAACAACAAGCTTGGTTTACGTTAAGAAAATAATTAATTGTGATTTTCTAGTACTTGATTCCACAAAAAAGCTGTTTATGATTTAATTTTTAAAACCATTCCCATGGAATTTTGTACAATTCTATGACTTGTGTAATAGAGTTAAGTAACGTAAAAATGTTTTATTAATTTTTTACGTTGCACTTTTTATCACATAATACTGAGTAAAAGTAAATTATACGCTAAAAATAAATGAATAGAGAAAGGTTTTCCACCACGTATTACCCTTTCCTATCCTATAGTGAGCCCCATGAAACACCTGGCTTCTGGATTCGTTTGGTATCAGCTATCCACAAACCCTGGACCCCCCTGAGGTTCTTTATCCTATAGGACTCGCTAGTCTATAAGAATTCAAGTTGCCTATTCTGAAGATCTCCAGATTTTTCGCTTACTTCAAATCGTATTTTAGAACTCTCCTAGCCACCCTTAACCCCAATTATGTGGTCATGTAAACTTCCTAAAAATGTTGTGCCCATTTCAGACACTTTGCAGGCATTCACGGTAAAACTCTTAAAAAAAATACTCAAACTGAATCAACTATATTGTTATATGTATAATACTTTAGGTAACGCATTCTTTTTTACGAGTATTAACTATAACTGAGATATTTAACTTTTAGATTTATTTTTTCATTTCAGCAATGGAAAGCAGCATACATTTTTTGATAATCAGGACTTTAAACATTCATATTAAGTAAAAATAAAGATTTCTAACGTAATTCAAAAAAAAAAATTTATGTAAAATGGTGTAGAACATCATATGAAGTATATTGCAATAGAAGTAAAATTGTATTTATGTCAATTTGTCTTTTATAATACTGATTTGTTTTGAATACTGATTCCCTATTTACAATACTTTGGCTAAGACAAATTTCAACAAAGATTTAATAAATACTTCGAAAAATAACCGAGTGATAACAAAATGTGTAAATGTCTGTGCGTTGAATAAATTTTTATTGAAAAATTAGATATTCTAACATATAAACAAATTTTTTACATATCTTATATTTAACATTATGTTATATCATAATTTTTTAAGAAATACATATACTTATTGATGTTGCGCAGAAAATAAAAACATACCAAGAGTATGTGAAAAGTTACACAATCAAGTTTTGGCGTAAAAATAAAACCCCTAATTACAAGTATTTTAGTTATCATAAAAACATTTTTACAATTTTTAGATATAATATTATTTTAGACAATCATAATACAGTAATATTTCGCTATTATCTTGACTGAAAGGCGGATTTAAAAATAAGATTGAAAACTACACATATTACATATTTACTATGGCCATTATATTGCATGTACAGATTACAATGGAACACATAGATTAGAACCTCCTTAATTGATTCATTCCAACATAATCGTGATATGTTGTACAATAAAAACGTAATTAAATACATAGTCTCCGCGGTATAGCAATAAAAATCTGAAGGTGCAATAATCGGACTACAGAACGAAACCCGTCTGACAATTTTCAAATCCCTCGGCATAAAACGTAACTTTTGAGAGTTTTTAAGTGAAACCTGGAACAAACAAAATCCAGACTTTTTCTCAATGCATCTAAATCTGTATTCATATAATGTAAATGAGATTTTTAATTACAAATAATATGGCCGAGCTTTATAGAAAAACTCGTTTGAGTTGGGTTAATCTAATTAAGTAACCAGGAGATATGAAGAAGATCATATATGAGGCGATTTGGCTTGACTATACCACCACTAAGAGCGCTGAATGACAAAATAAAATTTTATTATAGACCACCTCGTAAGTTTGTTTATAAGATTTCCTACATGGGCTCTGATCATAAAGCTAAAATATTGTATGATCAGATTCAGCGTAGCGGTCAGCTGCCATCGGGTGCAGATAGATATATGATTGATCAAACTGGCATCCAACTCGAGAGAAAAGATAAATTTCCCATCATCAGTCCGTCCCACAGTTCCTGTGAGGACAAATATTTTTTTAACTTAGGACAAAAAGCTGACAAACCTGTCTTTGTACCTTTAACGTTGCTTTCGAAGTGAAAGATTATTCAGGGTGAGTGAGGTAGGGGTGGGTCGATATTCTATGAGGAGGAATAGTGGGCACTATATCTCAGTCATGACACCTTGGAAGAAAGGGAGGCTAGCTTTGTCCCAGCCTCTTAAGTCAAAGAGGGTAGGGTACAGCACTCAATCAGGTCCAGATTATCAACAGCCTTAACACTAAGGGAGCTCTACCCATTCCAACTTCCAATCCTCCATAGCAGACTGGATCTATCGATCCACCCTGTGAGGTACTAAAAAGTACAGTGTAGTTTTTTTTTATCATCAATTCAAACTTTATTATAGGATTAGTTTTCTCGCCTCAATAAGCAACGTGATCAAGAAATAACAAGTTCGCCTCAGCTATCGTGCCAAGACATGTTCAACGCTGGACACGTTTCGGCATGAACTATCACTCGCGCATGCGCTTCAACGCAAAATCGTCAGACGGACCGACCAGCAGAGGAGCGAGAGGTCATTCTACAAATCTACAACGCTTAGACGTACGGTGCGCTGATAGCATAACCTCAATTGTTACGGGTGACGAATTGTTCGTGAGATACGGACCTAACGTATAAATATTGCCATTGGTAATATATTACTACTTACTTTAGCTACTATCATACTTAACCTTTCGTTCGTATTTTGTATCGTTTTTATATGTTTGTGCCATACTAACATAACTTATAACGTATTATTCTTGGTATTATGTTGCTTTACTTACTTTCATACCTAACCTATGTTCGTGCAATACGGACCTAACTTGTCAATTGCGTACTAATGATTCTTTTACTTTATTTACTATCTTACTTAACCTATGTTCATGCCAATACAAACCTAACCTTTAAATTGGGTATCAGTGATTCTGTACTTTATTTACTATCTTATTAAACCTATGTTCGTGCAATGCGGACCTTATATATAGATTATTGCTCTGGGCATACTTTACTTACTTACTGTCTTACTTAATCTTTTTTCATACTATACTGACTAAACATGATATATTAGTGTTGATGATACTTTTGTTCATACTAATGTACACAACATATAGTGTTTCGGTTGAGTTAGCTTTTATTTAGACAGAGATTTGGGTAGTTAAGCTTTTGAGTAAAATCCTTTTCTTACATTAATTGATGATATTAAATATTTTACACATCGGCAACATTTTATTTCAAATTCTTTACTTTTAAAAGGTCAGTTGGGTAATGGTGATTTATTAAATTTTTGAATTTTACCACCACCTTATGTTATAACAATACATCTGAACCCTACTGACATACATAATCCATAAGAATATAATTTAGACCCCTAGATCGAATCCCTGCTTGATTGTGCTCATCTAGGGTGTGAGATACGTGTCATTTTTAACAGTAACTGGTTGTGTTGAGAAAAGACACGTCACAACCCCTTCACCCTGATATCTCAAGATTTGCTGTTAGTGATGTGCCACTCGTGGACGTCTGTAGGGCTGCCCAAGATGTAAGTGATACATCGATTTTTCCTGCACTCAGTGTAGATTCAACTGGAAGGTATAAACCACCCAGAAGTTAACCCTTCTTCTGGGATTGACGTACAAATGAAACGGAGATCAGACGAACAGTTTTCAATATTATCATATTATCACATTATCATTTGAGATGTAAAAGAGGAAGATCGTATTGAATAGGATAATTTATACTAAACAGCTGTATAACACTTAAAATTGTCATGTCTTAAATGATTAGTCACTACTGTATTACAGTTTAGTTATTTATTTCTGGCAGTGTATGGAATTCTCTGTGTATGGAAATAAAAGCGTATAACCATATGAAAAACTGTATTTATAACAGAAATTCAATAACAAATCTTTTACTATAGTATACATTCAATACTGTCAATGACTCATAGTATGGTTTTGCACCAATCAATTCATTAGCATATGGAACTGATTGCATATGAATAAACCAAGAGGGTAGTGGGCTTGTTGTTTACTTGCATTTCAAATACATGCAAAACGTACTGTAAGAGATTAATGTGTCACGTAAAAATTGTGTGTCATACTTTTCCTCAAATTAAATGACAGGTCCTGAATTTTATAAGGTTAAACTATCATTAGTAAACAAATATCTACTCGTACTAAATAAAATTTATAAATGTATAATGTATTTGTACTAAAATTCAATACAATTCGCTGAAGGGCACGGAAAATTTATAAGAAGCGTTTAGTTTACCTTTGTAGGCTAAACAATAAGGAAATAAACTATTAAATTCAAAATTGAAAGTTAAAACAACTCACATTTAGGTGGAAAGTAATCCATTTAAAACATTCTTACCGGCTCAGTCAGAAGAAGGCTAATACATGAGTATGTCATGTTGAAATTTCAAACTAAAAATGCATTATTCATTTAGGTGATTCGTTAAAGACTAATAGGCCAGCAACTTTCAATGGTGGGATTTTAATATAACCCTAACATTTTCAAACATTTAGGAAATCCATAATCTTGAAGCCTCAACATTGATTCGTTAAAGACTAATAGGTCACATAACATTCAATATTGGGATTTTAATATAATCCTAACATTTTCAAACATTTAGAAAGTTCATAATCCTGAAACCTCAAAAGACAAAACTTGTATAAATGTCTTTCTAAAAACGCAGAATCCGAGATTATGGTTGAAAACATAATCACTTATAATGGATCAGTTTTATACTCCAGTAACTCTAAACGGCCTCTATTTTTAAACCTGAAAAGTTATAAAAATATAAATATACATAAATATTGGTTGGAATTGCTTGAACGTTTTATAAAAAAATATCAATTTTGATTCATCTTGTGAAATACTCGAGATAAACATTTTGCATATGTTCGAATGGCCACCTTCTTGAAACCTTTGCTCAAGAGTGGCTACCGAATTCATCCAAGCTCCATAAAATGCTGTCTACGATCCATGTTTAGTGTGAAGCTATTAAGAACTACGGTAGTTTTCGCATTCGCAATTGAATCACTTGATGCAGAAAGGGCATAAGTGCTCAAAACAAAACTTTTAAGGAAATAAAAAAACCATTTTTTCAAACATTCCTGATAATTTAAAAAAAATAAAGATTATTAATTATTTTTATTACTTTAGAATAGGACAATACCCACTTTTGATTATTATTTATTTCCGTCATTTACTATTTATTATATTGTTTATTGCACTTATGTCCTTTCTGCATAAAACAATATTGTCAATACATAAAATGTGTGTTTTTTTTTGACAACAATAGGAATAAACAAGGAAACCCATTAAAACATTGTTTCATTTTATTAAATTCAATTTAATATCACTTTACAAACTGCGAAAATATTTGAAATAGCCTGGTTAACATATTATACAGGCCTGTGTATAATTCATTAAGATTTCATAAAGATTAAAAATTGGAAATAAAACAAGAAAATTCATTAAAATCATTTTTAAATATTAAAATTAAAACAGTATTACTGTTGAGCCGGGGCTCAGTTTGGACTATTTATTTTTGTCTATTATTTTTCCCACCTCGGCCACTCTTGTCAGTCGGTGGGGGAGTCACTCCGTCAGAGTATTGATTTTCTGCCTGGTTGGACTGATTGGTTGAGGTCAGCTGGTTGACCTTGACTAGTTTACCGACCAGCTGTTCACCGGCACCGGCACCGGCTACTGTTCGGAGCGGTCAGACACGTTCGGAGAAGCTACTGCGTTGCTGTCTGTTCACTGCTCGTCCCGTTCCACATGGCTGGCTAATTCTACTACTTTCGGCAGGTAATTGTCTTTTTCACTCTCTTTACTTTATTAGTTGGCGGTTTTTCTCTCCCACCCAGACATATATTATCGTAGATTAGTTATAAGTAGTATATATATATTATTTTGTAACTTGTGTTCCTCGTGTACGTGTTCGTATCGCAAAGTGTTCTATCCTGTCTTTAGTACGTTCTAAATTTGTTAATTTTTTTACTATGCAAGTTAAGTTTTTTATTTTTGCTCTAGTGCTTTCTAACTGATCCGTTCGGCGAACGGAAATTATTTATTCCGTGTACACACTTTGTCTTTTTAGTGTAAGCGAGACGGTACAGACTTTGCAAATTTTTGTTACCTCGTGTTTTGTGTTGCGTGCAAAATTGGGTGGCAACATTCATGATTTCAATTTTATTATTTAATTATTGCCTTTATAGTAGCGTGAACTGATTAAAATTTAATTATTGTTATTTGGGAAATAATGTATTGTTATTATTTGTAAATTATATAATTATTATTAGGCCTACCTTACAATTAATATTTAATAGCAAAATGTAAATTATTATAATATTATAATAGAATGATTAAAATCCAGCGAATTATAGTTACAAGTAATTGTTATCACGCTTAATCATTTAGTATGGCTGTTCTAGGCTATAAGTAAATTTTTATATATTTGAAAATTTGTTTTGTTTGTAATATTTAATATTGTCACCAAGTAGTGTATCTTATAATACTTGGTGTCTTGAGGTATTTTTGGGAAATAGTCTTCTGATACTTAAAAGGTACTGTTAGTTACAGATTGTTATTTTTTTTATTGTTAAATTTAAATATTTTATTATACTTTGTGGCAAACATAATTAGGTTTTTATTATTTCTCGGGTTGTAGTAAAGTTGTTCTGAATATCTACTGGTTATGTTGGGATTCTATAGGGTCCCCGTGAGTGCCGTCAGCGGGACTGATGCGGCGAGTCTGCCCACAGCACTGAAGCCAACTGAATGGCCGCGCCCTGCCAGCGCTATTGGACCGGCATCCAACCGGAGTGTAGTGCTCCCATTCATTTCTTCTGGAACAAGGTTGGATCAAAAATGTTTTTTTACTTCTTATACTGAACTTGCGAGGACTGGGGTGCAGGGAGCGCTGCCAGATGTTAGATCTGAGGGAGGGCCAGTACCTAGCCAGTATTTATTTAGTTAGTTACATGACCTGAAGGGGAGGATTTCATCTTTAATTCGGATTCGTGGAGGCAATTAAGCCCCCGCCTCCTTCAAAAATTGGCTTTAAATATATTTTTTTTTAATTTCGGCTACAAACTTGAAACAAAATTACTTTTCAAAAATAGTGGGCCTAGAAATTCTACAACCTTTTTCCTCCCCTCAGTTCATAAAAAATTTACCTGTTAAAAATGTTATATTTACTACCGCCGTACCTGAAATTGTTATTTGTATATCATATCTCTATATTATATTATATTATTTATTTATTATGTTATTATTTCTATTTATTATGTTATTGTTTATATTGGAATTTTATCTATTGTTATTTAGTTTGTAAGTTACGCGGTGCACCGTGGTACTGCAGTTTATTGCACTTTTGCATGAAAATGTTTGCCACCTTCTAATTATATCTTGTACTCGAAATCTTGTCTCTTTGTCTCTCTTCCCACTAGTGGCATGTGATTGTTTTTTATGATTTGCTCCGAGTTTGGGAGGGGCCCGCTTCCGAGACCTCCTGTATTTTTCGCTAACTCGGAACACTGTTAAAACATTACTATTAAAACAAATAAATTTTGTTCAGTTCAATAGATATAAACTTTATGAGTCATCTCTTCCTTCTTCTTGGCAAGTTGGCCAATCAAAAATGTCTTTGTAGAAGAACTCGTAACCAACCAAGTATGGTTCTAGCTTTTCAGGTCATTGATTTTCTTGATATTAATGGCTATCTTACCACTTGGATATGAAAGGGTTGCTGGAGGTTTAGGTAGTTGGGGTCCCCACTTTTTCAAATTGAAAGTATGCTTGGTTAAATCACTGTCGATGAATTCTCTCACAGTCACCATACCCGGGCTAGCACTGTCATGCTGAAACTCTCTATAAAAAGAAATTTTGAACATTTTGTCCTTTGGAACTCCTCCATCGGTTTCCACAGATGCACATGTTTTTTTTATAATGTTCAGCCCACCAGTTTTTTTAAGGAAATATGTTCGTGGCACTTACAGTTTTACAAACAAACTTGTTTTTTTAGTGCTTTTTAAAATCAGTTCATTGTATTCCTCCATAGTGTACACTCGGTCGACTTTTTTTACACACAACTTCACCAACCAAACTCGCGGTTGCATGGTAGGAATGAATGGCCACGCATTGGGAAGTAGTGATTAATTTTATTAAATATTCCCCTGTCTGTTAAATTGCACAGATACCGACAAATGGCATGGTTTCGATTTTGGCCACCACAAGAATCAGAAAACACCACTAAGTTTTTTATGTCTTTAGGAATTTCTGTGGTTAAATAATCATTTAGCAAACTACACACTTCATCAGGGGATATTTTGGCATGTTCTTCGTGATATGTATGAAGTACAGCCTTGTCGGTTTTTACATCATGAATACAGAAAACATAAATCCATAGTTCGCGGAGATGTTGAGATACGGAGAAATATCTTGGACCGGGATTTTGGGCAGCGGCAGAATTTGCATATAATCAAATGAAAGTACTAGTGTAGAACTGTCATCATTTTTGGAATATTCTTGCATAAAAATATATCAAACATGATTTTTAAATTCAGACGTGCACATAAGTAATGCTTTTCATGCTAATGGGTCATTTTTTAGGATAGGCCTGTATGTGACCATGAAACTTTTGACATATATCTCCAGGAATGGCATTTCCACTTCTGTTTTTTCCACGTTTGTCTATTGGTGTTACATTTTTGTACCAATAGCTTACACAGCCGAACAACATGTTTCTCGGATATGCCATATATAGAAATAAATGCTTTTTTGCAAACTAAAATCTTTTTGCCATTAAATTTTACAAAATATTTAAATGAGTGATTTCTTTTACTGAGCATGGAATTGGTGCTAGAATGAGCTTCAGACATACAATCAGTCATAGTCTTGACAGAGTTACGTCTCTTTTGAACATCACTTCGTTCAATTTGGCTCTGTAAATAAATGTCTTGCCCATCTTTGTCTTTAAAAGATGCGAAGCGTTGCAAAATACTAATGAAGTCTTCATCTTTAAATTGCTCAAAACACTTAAATTTACACTTAAAATCATTTCCAGTAGACCTGGCAGCCACTACCTTTCCACCATAGTTTGTGTATTCAGTCCGCTCACCCTAGCCTTTTTTAATAAGATTACGCTTGTACAAATAACTGTTTACAACACCTTTTCTTTTCCTCGGTATGTTCAAATTTTGTTCAGTTTCTCTGTCACTTTCAGCCATCACTTAACCACAAAATCTTAACAATCAATCACTAAATCAACCACAACCAACTTTAACTATAACCTCACTAAAGTAATGCAAAAGCGACAGCAACACCAAATCAACTGATGATCAAGATCAGACAGTAAACAGCTGTTAACAGGCTGTGTGCCATGTGCAAGTATAGTCGGTTTGATGCAGAAAGGACATAAGTCGATTTCATATGCCCTTTCTGCACTACATGGAGTGTCTGACCCAACAATACAGCCCATTATAGTTGTGATACATATGCCCTTTATGCACCAAAAGATGTCTTTATAATCAAACAACTGATTTCAACAAAAAAATTAAATTCTCAATTTTGAGCACTTATGGCCTTTCTGCATCAAGTGATTCAATTATTTCTGCAATGTGTTAAACAACGTATCACTTTGTAAGCCTGCTATTTATAAACCAAACATGATATAAAAAAATACTTTGGGAGAAACATTATTGTACATGACCGAATAATTCTAAAACTGATATATTTTCTTGATAGTGTCAACAAGGTAAACTCTTCATCGACGTTGACAATATAATTCACTTGAACCAGAAGTGCTCATACACGAGCAAAGCTTACAAAACGCGTGTGGCGCCGTGGGAAACAGCTAGTTATTTATATTTATTTTGCACTATAATGCCTAATAACTTATATAGCCATTCCTTTTCTAAACTTAGAATGGCTGACATTTGAAACTTTTGATTTGCTATCACTGGCTAACAAACTCATCGAAGCTATGTAAAATACTGTTCGTGTACTAGGTTTTGTCAGAATGTATTAAGAACTACGGTACTTATCGTGTTCACAATTATGCCCGGAATGTTGTTTGCTGTATACTTGTTAAAAAAATGTGTTCGTCCACCATCTAAATTTCATACGAGATATAAAAGTTACGTAAGATCAAAAAGTTTTGTAAATGATCTAAAAATTCAAAAACTTCCCCGAGGATCTATTTCAGGAATTATTTTAGTTAAAATTTTACTCAAATGCCACCATCTTGAAACTTTTAATAATTTAAAACTAAATCATCAAGCTTTATGGAAGTACTGACTTTGTCATGTCTAGCCTGGATATTACAAAAATTACGGCAGTCATCGTGCTCACTAGGTTCCATTATACTGCATATTATATAAATTTAATTAATGTGTATATATATATATATATATATATATATATATATATATAGCATAATATATATATATATTATATATATAATTGGCAATAGCCGAATTTAATTTCAATAAATATTGAATCCCAAATAGTACTATACTATTGCTTTATATATTATATACTTTACTAAATGCTTATTATATATAGTATAATATAAATATTGTATGTGTGTATATATATACATATAATACTATATTTATATAGTTTGTACTATGTATATTACTTTGGTCGTTACACAATATACTTACTTAATAGCAGATATTTATTTGGACTACTAATGAAAATCTTTAATGAACGATATTTTTAATTTTTGCAATCATTACCCCCAGAATCCAAGACCACCACAATCCTAAAATTGATTATACAAATTTATACACACACACAATGTTGTATACAACTTAATTAATTCGTGAAAAAAATATCTGCTGACAAGGATTGTGTAACGAACACACGTTAAAACTGCCCGAGGCGGGGTTAAATTTGAACCTCTGTTCACTAACAAAGGAAACACATTTTGGCCAGAATAATATACACAGTGTCGTGCTAACGTTCGTTTACGTGTACAATATTTTAAACCCGGAATAAACTTGTTCCCGAACTTTCATGATTTGTTTCTGTCTTAATATATAACACATCAAAATTTTTACAATTGCAAAAGCGTCTGCAAGTGATTTTGCTTACAGTAAAAGGGACGCCTTACATGCCAAATCAGCTACATTCACTTTTAAATCAATAGAAAGAAAGAAAGAAAATATTTATTTCCCAAAATAAAACATAGTTAATACATAATAAACAATAACAGATATGTATACAATAAAGTCCTTGACCTGCCAGGGTGTCGACCAGAAAAAATATGCTATAAGATTTACACTAAGATAATTGAAGCTCACAAAATTAAAATATTAATATTTACATAGACATCAATATAATCTAAAAGTTTAACTTAACTGTTTTCCTAGAATGTACTAAAATTAAAATAAAAAATAAAAAAAACACGTTTTGGTTAACTAACATACTTAAAATACTCTCCCCCAGCTCTAAATAATTCATCTTTTTTTTATATTTTGGGAAATATAATATACCTCTAAAGGCAAGCCTGTGCAGAGGTACATCTTCTACATTGACAAAATATTATAAGTCGAGCATAATAATTAAATAAATAATATAGTAGCTTACTCATTATATAATTAATTGACTACAAATAATGATAGGAAAATATTCTTTTTAGGTGCTGATCATATGTCCCTAATTTTGGCCGTAAAAGTTTAAATGTGTCAAGAAAAAAACTAAAAAAGAAAAAAAAATGACTTTGTCTGTCTGTAGGTTTTCGTGATTTGAGCAGCGTTTTGTGTGTGTGAGTGTGTGTCGGTTTATGTGTTGGTATGGGTGCATTCTTTACTTAGATAATATTGTATGTAGGTGTAAGTGTACGAATTGTTGTGAATGTTGCTGCAAGGTCGCCACTCAGACTGAAGGCATCCTCGCCACTTGCTCCATCATGCGGCTCTGAGCGGAGACACTCCGCCCGTCAAAGCTCAGTCCATGCATGGAAGGCAGTAATGCGAGGCGCCCCAGCCACAAGTCACGCCTTAGCCCACTACATTGAATAGGTAGTCTATACTGTCTTGTTTGAACAACCAGCTTCTTAGACTGCGTAAAAATAACTTTAAACTTGGTAAAGCTTTTATATTTCCAGGAATAACGTTATATATACGAGGAGCTATAAAATTAAATGTTTTTCTAAAATAATCTATATAGGGTTTCGGGACACAAAAATTCCTTCTATTTCGCAATGCCATACTATGTAAAACCTCTTCTCTTGCGGCATATTTATCACGATTTATGTGGAAAAATTTCAAAACTTTAAAAACATAAATATATCTTACCGGTAAAATTTTTGTTTGACTAAATAATGGAAAAGATGGCTCCCTCGACTTAGATTTATTAATTATACGAATGAATTGTTTTTGTAAAACAATTAAAGAATTTAAATTCGTTGCATAAGTACCACCCCAGGCTGAAATTGCGTATTCCAGTTTGCTGTGAACAAGCGAAAAGTATACGGTACGTAACACTTCACTGCTGCATATATCTTTAAGGAAATAAAAAATTCTTAGATGATTGCTGAGCTGCCCTACTAATCTTGATACATGTATTTTCCAATTTAAATTTTCATCCAAAAATATGCCAAGCTATTTAATATTGTTACATTGTTTTAAATTTACACAATTCTGACTACAGGCCGTATATTTTGTTAAACAGTCAACACATTTATAAGTTACAGGATTTAAAAGTATACACGTTTGTCTTAAGGAAAAATTCAAATAAACAGTTTTTTCAGGACTTAAAATCATTTTATTAACTGCGAACCAATATCTGAGAGCAGCCAAATCTGCATTCATAGCTTCTTGAATTTCCACATTACTGCCTTTGATGTAAGTTATAGCTGTATCGTCAGCAAATGATGTTACCAACCCTTTGAAATTGCCATTACACAAGTCATTTATGTATATTAAAAACAAAATTGGACCCAAAACTGAGCCTTGAGGAACCCCATACTTAATTATGGCACTTTCGCTCAGTACGCCATTTATTCTAACGCGTTGTCGCCTATTCTTGAGATAACTATGAAACCAATCATACGCAACGCCTCTTATTCCACTCTTGTACATTTTTTTAATAAAATGTTGTGGTTGACCGTGTCAAAAGCCTTTTTGATATCCAAGAACAACCCACTGACTTTCTTCGTATTATTTATCCCTTTGTTTATCGATTTAACAAGATTAAGAATAGCAGATTCCGTGTTAAGCCCTTCTCTAAAACCATATTGATTTTTGCTAAAAAATTTTGTTTTTGACAAAAAATTTATGAGTTTTTGCTTCATTAATTTTTCAATTATCTTAGAAAAGGTCGAAACTAGGGAGATAGGTCTGTAATTGTCACACGAGGTTCTCGAGCCTTTCTTATGTAAAGGTATTACAATAGATTCTTTGAGGCACTCAGGAAATTCACCCAGCGTAAAACTTAAATTAACTATATGTAAAAATACTTGAGAAATGAGTGGAACAATTGTTTTGATTAAAAAAGAACTATAACCATCAAATCCAGGTGACCTGCCATTCCGTAATGAATTAACAGCTAAAGTCAAATCATCAGGCAAAACAGGTCCTACGAAAAATGATGATAATTCGTACTTAACTACAAAAAAGTTTGCTAATTCATTCGGTAAATTTTGTTTCTCCGCATCGTCTTGACAACACAAGCCTTCCGCAACAGTCAAAAAATATTTATTGAATTCCTTTGATACCAACTGTGGATCAGTTATTAAACCGTCACCAACTATCAAATTAATATTGCTCTTACTTTTTTCCCTCTGCCTGGTTAATTCGTTTACTCTTTTCCAAGTTTCCTTGGAATTCCCTTTACACTGTTCAAAAATATTTTTGTAGTACGCTTCCCTTGTTAATCTTATATCTTTTTGTAATTTATTTTTGAAACGGGTGTAATAAGATTTTAATTTAGCATTGTTCAAGTTATTCTTAATCTGTTTATATAAAGTATTTCGGGTTTGAATTCGAGAACATAGTGCGTCTGTCATCCAAGGCTTTAATTTCTTTTCAGTACGGTGCAAAGGTCTGTTTACAGGTTTCAAGCTCTGATCAAAGTTGCTCTGTAAAATTGAAGAAAACTCGTTATACGCAAGCGAAACCGTTTTGCGCGGCGTACACGGGCGCCCAGTCAGCTGATTGCAAGCGGTCACAGAGCGCAGCGTAGTCGATACGGCGAGGCGGGCCAGTGTCGGCGTCCAGGGCAGCGGCAGGCCGACCCTTGACCCCCAACACAGCCACGCACAGGCTGTGGTCCGTGATACCCACGTCCACCACGGCACACTCTACGCTCACAATACGCTTATCGCTAACTCGAGCAAATACGTGATCGATACAAGTCCTTGAGATGATTGTTTCCTGTCTGATGCTATCGAAATATGTACCTACTCTAGTCGGGATATTTATCAAAGATTCTAAACCATGGTTTGACATTTTAATTTTATAGTTCTCAGTACTCGGATTGTTATTTAATATATCGATATTTATGTCACCGATTATGAACAGATTTTTTATCGAAGTTTTACTATTTTCATCTAGGCTTAAATATTCATCTATCTCTGTACAAAAACTGCCTACATCGAAACCATGCAATCTGTATATCGCTAATATATTTATAGTTTGACTGAATGTAGTAAAGGTTAATTTAATCGCATCTGCTGTTACCATATCTAATCCTGTAAAATTTACGTTAGTAAATACATTATTTTTAACATAAACTATCACCCCACCAGCCCTATAACTATAATTAAAACTACCTGCCATAGTAAAGTTATTTAACTCATAAATACCTTTTTCACATTCATATATCCAAATCTCTGTAAGTATAATAATGTCAGGTAAATATTTTTTCTCCAATAATTCCGCTACAAATAAATCAAAATTTTTACGAAGACTTCTTATATTTTGATGGATTACTAACAGGTTTGATTCATCAACAATTAACTCTGATATAACACTATTTACATTCATTTATAAAATAAGAAATTACTTTTTAAAATTTAAAATAAAAATTGGTTTTAACTTCAAAATAACAAAAACGCATAAAATGAAATAAAAACTTACCACAAGTTATCATGTAATCCTAGCTAAAAGGCTACTTAAGCTTGTTTAGGTCGTCCTGGCAGGTTACTAACACAACACTATTACCAGTTTTTTTTACGCATAAAAATCTTGCCATTTCTGCTCCACAGGAACTGGTAGTTGTTGGTCTTCTTCGCCTCCCGCGCCAGTGCGAACAGTCGCCTCCTCGCCGGGGACATGGCCTCGTTCAGGTCAAATCAAATCAAATCAAATCTTTTTTATTGCGAAGACAATATTTACATTGTATGGCAAACGTCATGGGGTTTTTTAAAATTTCTAACATTCATACAGCAATACACACTCACACATACAATTTTGCAGTTACGCCTCTTTCATCCATCGCCAATGCTACCCACTTAGTACAGCGGAGTCAGTCTTCTAATTGGGCGGTCTCCCAGTCGAATGCCAAAAACTCACCTGCATTATAGAATGCTTGTGACACCAATAGGCGTTTAAGGCGAGTCTTTAACGCCTTAGGCGTTGGGGCATCTTTAATTGAATTGGGCAGTCTGTTGAGGAAATGAACACCCGCCTGCGAGGGCAGGCGCTCATAAACCACCGTTCTGTGTCTCCCAGTTCGGTAGTTAGCACTCCCACGTGTCTCATACATGTGTATGTCTCGGCCTCTGGTTAAGGCACATTTACTCACACAAAAAAAAGTTGTTTCCAAAATGTAGAGGCACGGCAGAGTCAACAGCTGCAATTTCTTGAAAGCTTCCCTGCACGACTCTCTAAATTTGATTTTGGCGATTATTCGAATTGCTTTTTTTTGAAGTCTGAATACTCTTTGAAACTGTGTGTTTGCGCAAGCTCCCCAAAGGACCACACCGTAAGACAGATGGGGGTAAATCAGTCCATAATACGCCGTAATCAGTACCTGACTCGGGCAGTATTTGGCTAAAGATCTCAGAACAAAAATTCCAGAGCAGACTTTGGCGCAAACATAGTCAATATGCTCATTCCAAGTCAGCCCTCGATCAAGGTGCATTCCTAGGAATTTTGAAGAGCTGACTTCTTCCAGTGTGGAGTCATCTAACAAAATGGCAGGCCCACACTGGTTGCCTGCGGTGCGCAAGGCAAAATTCAAAACGTTGGTTTTTGAAGAGTTTGTTGTAAGATTGAGGCTGTGAAAGTATTGGACACAGTTGTTGATATCAACATAAGCCTGTTGTTCCAACACTTCACTTGATGTTGCATTGAAAAAGAGAGTCGTATCATCGGCAAACTGCACTAATTTTCCATGCAGAAGCGATGATTTAAGATCATTGACGTAAAGCAGGAAAAGCACAGGACTGAGGATGGATCCCTGTGGGACTCCATAACTCAGTTCTATTTGTTTGGACGACTTGCTAGATATCTGAACAACTTGGGATCTGTGAGTTAAAAACGAACAAAGCCATTTAAGAGGCACGCCTCGAATACCGTGGGACTCAAGTTTGTCAAGCAGCGTACCGTGGTCAACGCAGTCGAATGCTTTGGACAGGTCTAAGAACACACTCATTGAGTGGTTACGACATTCAATCCCCTCTACAATCATATCGACAAGACTCACGACTGCGTCTGTTGTCGATTTGCCCTTCCTGAATCCAAATTGTTCACTTGAGAGCTGATTGCATTTGTCCAAAAACCGAAGCATTCTTATAAGAAAAAGCTTTTCAAAAATTTTGCTCAGCACTGGCAAAATTGAGACAGGCCGGTAGTTAGTGATTGAAGTTGGGTCGTCCTTCTTGAAAATTGGAACAACTTTAGCAATTTTCAGGAGAGAGGGGAACACTCCTGTTTGGAATGAATAGTTTACCAGTTGAGTTAAAGGTCTCACTAAATGCTTGCAGCATTTTTTTATGAGCCACGGGGACATTAGATTGAGGTCATTTGATTTTTTGGCTGGGAGCTGCTGAATAATTCGGTGAAGCTCATCCTCAACGACAGGAGCCAACGCCATTGACGATGTGGGGCTCTGTCTTCGCGAGGGCCGTACTTGGGGTTCAGATGGCCGAGGACCCTGCCCACCAGCAACGGATGCGAAAAATCCATTGAACTGATTGGCAATCTCTGTTTCGTCCTCCACAAGCCTATCCCCAATTTTAATTTTAATTTCTTTGTGAGCTTTTGTTTTATTGTTAATGATGCCCCAAATTGTTTTTGAAACGTTTTTGGAAGAGAGAATGGATTTTGAGACATCATATGCTTTTGCGGCTTGAATCACTTTCCTGTATATTTTTTTATAATTTTTGAAAAAAATTTTGAATTGTTCGCTTGAAGTATTTTTATAAACTTCGGAGAAGAATTTTAGTTTCTCTCTAGAAACTAAAATACCCGTTGTGATCCAGTTGTTTTTTTTTATTTGTGTGCAAACATTGATCGTGGCAGGTACACGGGGGTGTCCATCGCCAGGCCCATGTGTCTCGTGGAGAACTCCCGTTTCTGACGCCTCTTCTCCATCACTCTGTCCTTGTCGATGCGACGAACGAACTTCACCACTACGGGCGGCGGTCGGTCCCCCATAGGTCGTCGTGACAGACGGTGACACGCGTCGATCATGGACTCGTCGATGTTTGTGCCAAGACCCTCGCCCACCTTCTTTGCCAACTCGATGACTTCTTCTTGCGTCTCTGTTTTGTTTTGTGGAAATGGCAACCCATGAATCTCTATAGTATCTATAATATAAGGAGGACGAAGTGCATATTGAGTGGTGATAATACAATTTTACATCTCGGGGTTATTTAAGGTTCTTGGAAATTTCTTGTAGTTGGAAAATAAAATCCACAAATGTTTCACAGTTATAAACATATATAGCCCAGAGCAGACGATTGACCGCTCAACATATCTTCTTACAAGTCAGTTCCACCGATACGTCTATATGAACGTTGGAGTGGGTTGAGTTCACCTACTTGAAATTTTGTATTGTTTGATAATTATTAAAATTAACTAAAACTGAAATTGATCTTAAATAAATACGTGGATTTTGAAGCTTTATCTATCATCTTTGAGAGGTTTTGAGCTAACTTATTTGAGAAAAGAAGAACCAACTGTTATATCCTACATACAATGGATAAGAAAGAAATTTCAGCTTGAGGGAATACAACATTAGCTTTCTCGTTATGCCTGAATGGCTAGCTGCAGGCCTGATTGCTTATCCAGTAAAAGGCTGCCTTTTAAGCTTTTGTATTTTACCACAAGATATAGTTTCTATCAACATTGGCCTCATTTTTGTTGATTAATTTTTAATTTTATATTACTATAATTAATTAATATTTGTTTTCTTTTTATATCTAATGCCAAAGTTTGAGATCAACAAAAGAAATTAATTCTGTAGGGTAGTGATAGATGAGTTAATAAAATGACAAGTTAATTTTTGTTTCCATTATTCCTAAATATTCAATATATATAAGATATTTTTATTATATATATTGAATACAAAATGTATATATATATATATTATATATATATATATATATATATATATGCGTGTGTGTGTGTGTGTGTGTGTGTGTGTGTGTGTGTGTGTGTGTGTGTGTGTGTGTGTTCTTAAATTATTAAATCTTCAGCAATAACAAATAACTTATTTTTAAAACCAAACAGGCTATGGATTATATAAAGTGAAGACTTTTTAGGTTATTATTTCTATACTAACCTGAAAAGTCTTCTGATATGGCCCAAATTGCTATCTATTTGAATCCAAAAGTGATAAAAGAAAACTAAACATTTACGTTTCAACTCAAAAATCGTAAAATTAATGTACAAGGAATAGGACATTAAGAGGAGAAATTATAAAGCTAAACAATATTACAATGGATTATGTTGGATTGTCTAGAAACCATTACACATAACAATGAATAATCATTGTTTTTCTTTTAAAACAACTGAATGAAAAATTGGTTAGGTCATCAACGAAATTTTGAACAATGTTATTCAATGAAATATATTTGCAAAGTACCTGAAGATACAACAAAATTTATTTAGAAAATGTATACCAGGCACATGAGTCAATAGTATCTAAAGTACCCTTTGGGCTGTACAAAAGATCAGTTGTGTTATTTTGTATTCACATTTTGTTTTAAAATATATTTATCTAGATTAAATCTTTTTCAAATTTAACGTTTCTAATTTAAAATTTCTGTTTCCTTGAAAAGGCTACAACCTTTAACGAAATATACTGATACATATATTTTTACAAAACTTCAAACCTTATATCGTTAGTTTCATACGTTCCAAATATTAATATTAATATTTACATCATCGTATAAAATTTTGATCTAATGTAGTTTCTAAGATTTATCACTAACAATTAACCACTAAAATGAAATATGTTATTTTTCAGAAAACCCAATAAAAGCAATAGCTAAGCAAATAAACTTCTTTTTTAGTGCAGATAGTTGTTATTTCTAATACTTCTGGCACTTAATAAGGACATTGTTAGTCTTTTTCATCTTCATAATTAATACTGTCCTAAATATTTCTTTTCAAAAACTTGCACTCTGTCAATACCTACTCAATGTAAACACGTTCAATTGAAAATAAACAATAACACTGGATGGTATAATTCGTCAACAGTAACATTTCACTCTGTGTGTCTGTGACGCTGTCAATTCCATGCCAGCAATAATTGAGAACAGTGGCTGCGTTGCAAAGTTTATTCAGTCAACACAACTAATTAGATCGACTGTTCAAAATGGCCCTCGAGCGACTACCCGCTGATGATTATGTCGGTATCATTATTGCAGACTAAACACCAGCCGGCCAACACAAAAGACAATACAACGCATAATGTTACAAACCAACAAAGTTGTTAATTACCCAATAGAATCCTTGATCTCACTCGATATTTCAGTTATTCCATCGCACATTTTAACATTGAAAATGGGCTGGCTCCGAAACATCAATTCACCACAAATTTTCAACGGTCTAAAATTTTCTGTCAAATTAATTATAAACAATATTATTGAAACCGATTTTGAAATGGAAAGTCAAGGGAAAAGATATTTCCATGATAACCACAAATATGCCACTTGAATCCAGGCGCTTTCAGTTTCTGTTATGATCCGCTTTTGCAATAGCCAGCATAAGAATAAACTTGCAATCGACAAAGAATAAGGGTAGTCATTGCAAGTGTGTAGAGAATCTGTTCTTCTCGCAAGGACAACAGTATACCCAGCAGGGATCACTTCTGGCTGGTTTATACCTTTCAGTTGAATCCACCACTGGACACAGCAAAAACCGATGTGTCACTTCAATCTGGGCAAACTTATGGATGTCCAGGAGCGGCACATCACTAATCGCAAATGTCGAGATTCTGGGGTTCATGGGCAATTCGATAGGTCTAGTCTACTGTGAATCAATGATGATGTCATGGAGAGATTTGTTATTAGTTAGGGAGAAGACAATGGAAGTGAGGGCAGTGTCAATGACAGCGAAGGGAAGCGATGCTGATTGCCCTGGCAGTTTCGAACATTGAATCACCAACGACATCGACTATATAACTGAGATTACTCCTTTAGTGGATGATTACAGTAGGTCTGGTATACACAACTCTGAAATAATTTATTCTTAGCAATATCTTGTAATGGTCAATGTCAATTAATGGAGACACATTAATGCACAATAATGCAATTAGATCCAAGCAATAAATAAGTTAAGCTTAGTACCCAACAAGGATCACTTCTGGCTGGTTTATACCGTCCAGTTGAACCCACCTCTGGGCAAAGCAAAAATCGATGTTTCATTTCAATCTGGGCAACCTTATGGATGTCCAGGAGCGGCACATCACTATCCGCAAATGTCGAGATTCTGGGGTTCATGGGCAATTCGATATGTCTATTCTACTGTGGGATATGACTGTTGGAGTTGGTGGGGTTTTTTTTCCCTAACCTCAGAGGTTCTTGTTAACCTCAAAGAGGGTGTACCACCCCCTGCCGACTTTGACTGGAGAGGCTAGTTCAGAGCTGGCCTCCCCTTCATCCGGGGAGACAGACTTTGAGATGTAGTGCCCTAATTCTTCCTCATGGATCTCGATAGGAGGCGTCCCCTACTCCCTAACCTTACCCACCCAGAATATCCTGTCACTCCGGAAGCAACGCAGAGGTTCTTACAGGACTAAGTGCAATTTATAAGTTTCTTGTCCTAAGAGAACAAAAAAAGGACAACAGTAGTATGAGTCCAGTTCGCGCCTAAGAAAATCATCTCATTTAATTGCGTACACGCCAAATAGAAAGATATCGTATACTTGAATACAATCGTACGATCATCACTACGTAAATTGTATATTATGATAACGAGTTTCCTTGAATGTCCTTTCTTCTGTAACATGTGAGGGGTAAGCTGATGGTTAACCCTTATCACTCCACGTGATGATGTTTGAATACCACACTTGGTATTAAGTTCTGTACGTACTGATATATCCACATGGTATCATTAGGCTTTCACGGATTAATAAAATGTTCTATATTTTACAATTTTTGATAAATTAGTCACCATAATATGCAATAATATGAATTTGTACGCATTAATTTAAAACTTTAAATTAATCAACAATAAATTTTGAACATATTTATTTAATTACTATTCATCCTATCGCATCTAATTAACTTAAGCAAGAAGTGTGAATTTACTACTAAAAGTGTTACACTTTACTATAAACTGTGACGAGTATTAAGTTTATTTATATGTTGTTTAGTACACAAATGATGGCATTTAATAATTTTAGCTTGAATATTTAAAAGATTGTACAGTTACTTTGCCTAAGAAGTGAAGGGATTGATCACAAATTAGTCAATTATTAGTCACCAAATCCTGTCACTGCTAATTACCTAAAGTCACAACAGACTGGTGTAGAAACAAATGACAAAGGGTGACTAATGGGGAGTTTTGGTTCCTTTGCCTGTTAATTATGATCCCAGTTGTGTATTAGCTTAGATCACAAATCAGTCAATAAATTAGTCATCAAATTCCGTCACTGCTAATTACCTAAAGCCTCAACAGACTGACGTATAAACACAAGACAAAGAATGACAAATGGTTTTAGTTCATTTGCTTGTTGTTAATTATACCAGTTTTGTCTTAGATTCAATAAGCTGAATAATGGCCTCTCGTACCGATCATTAACTGTGAGAGATAAACCACAAAAACTGCTTCCCTTATCTGTTATATATTCCCGAGAGTGTCAATATTCCTAATTAAAAGATGTCGTTTCTTCTGATTAAAAGATGTTCAGTGTGATTCGTAACCGTATTATTATTTGTCAGACATATTAATGGAATATACATATCAATCATTTTAAATTATTATGGATGAATAAGACTTCTAATGGGGTTTTTTAATGTAATATATGATTTGATAGTTTTCAATTTGCTTTCTACAAAAACTGAGCAAAATACAATAAAATACGAATTTCTTATTTTAACTCAGAGTTTATTTCCAGAATTAGTGTTTTGTTTGGCTTTCCAATAAGAATTTATAATGAAATCAGATTTGTTTCAAACACACAAAGCTTGGTAAGATTTCTGGAAATTGAGTCTTTCGCAGAACATATCCTCAGGAAAATTATTTTCATATTATTAAACTCAATTTCCAGACTATTTATGAATATATATATTCTTTAATACAAATTTAGTTTGATACTTCCCTGGTTGATTTTCTATACCGAGATAATTATAGAATATCTTGATTTTCTAAGTATTTCTTGATTATCACCCTCAATAAAAATAGCAATAACACAGTAGGGATTCATTAACTTGCAGCTATTTTTGTTCAAACACATACCGTTATCAATATGTGGACATTAGTTTTTTGTATTCTTTTTGTTGATAGAATAAAATCGAAACGTAGATTCTCTTTGGTCCTTCAATTCCTTCAATCAGAAGACAACTAATTAGACACTTCAGTTAACCTTACAAAGCAAAGGTTGACAAACATATAGACATTATGTTTTTCAGTTCGTTTCCAAAGACTTCAAATATATTATTGATTTTAATAAAGAATAATTAAATATACTAAAATATAATTAGAACACAACACAGTGTGTAAATAAAAGAGCATTTTAATGATTGAACATGTATATTCTCAATTATTTAAAAAAATTAAATCTATCTTATTCAAATCTCCATCCTAAACAAAGGGTAATGTGTAATCTCGGGATAATTATATAATGGCAATGGCACAAACTAACAATGCACTGTAAACCGTATGTGACGTGAGTTTTTATCTCACTAGGTTTGTTGTGTAGTAACCATAATGCATATATGGCTGTGGGGAATATTCTAGTTACACTTACATTATATAATGGCAATGGCACAAACTAACAATGCACTGTAAACCGTATGTGACGTGAGTTTTTATCTCACTAGGTTTGTTGTGTAGTAACCATAATGCATATATGGCTGTGGGGAATATTCTAGTTACACTTACATTATATAATGGCAATGGCACAAACTAACAATGCACTGTAAACCGTATGTGACGTGAGTTTTTATCTCACTAGGTTTGTTGTGTAGTAACCATAATGCATATATGGCTGTGGGGAATATTCTAGTTACACTTACATTATATAATGGCAATGGCACAAACTAACAATGCACTGTAAACCGTATGTGACGTGAGTTTTTATCTCACTAGGTTTGTTGTGTAGTAACCATAATACATATATGGCTGTGGGGAATATTCTAGTTACACTTACATTATATAATGGCAATGGCACAAACTAACAATGCACTGTAAACCGTATGTGACGTGAGTTTTTATCTAACTAGGTTGGTTGTGTAGTAACCATAATGCATATATGGCTGTGGGGAATATTCTAGTTACATTTATCCTTGTCACTCAGTAAATTAAATATTTACTAAAAACCAGAATTTTTACTAGAAACTGTTTACTATACGACTACTACAGCGTGGTGTGTCAAGTTAAGGGTGCGCAAATTACTGTCCAAAGTGTATAGAGAACTTTGTGTTTGTTTTCAATTCAGACCATTATAATATCCAGTTGGTGTCAACTACACGCGTGTATAGTTAGAAAGTATCTATTGATCAGCCTAGGATGTACTAATTTGAACTCAAGTTAGAATTTGTTATCACACAGGCAGTCTTATAAGATTTAAAAAGTCATTTTTATTTTTTTTATCCTTCGTCATATTTTCTTTTATTTATGACGTCTTCATATTTGGCTAAATATGGTGACATATGTGCAGCTTCCTCCACCTAAATTATCTCTTGTCACATTTTCAAAAGTATAGTTCTTGCACTCCTTAACTTTTATTTTAAATGTCATATTTTAAATTATATATTAATACTATGTGTAGCGAACGTTATTATATACGATGTTAACGGATAGATGCCCCTTATGTATCATATACATATATGGAGTTTGTCGCTGTAAAAAAATAGAACAGCATTACAAAGCGTTGAGAAATTAGCAACATATAAATATAATAAATTTGAATAATAAGTTGAACATTTTTAATGCATAGGCCTACTAAAACAGTTTTTAATTGTACAAGTGTAGAAAGTTTACAACTCAGAATTATAAACATTATACATTAAATAATTAAGTTTGCGAACAACAAGTTTGCAAACTTTATGGCTACAAAAACAGAATTTGGGAAAATACAAATGACAGTTGTTATTATTTAGTACTAGGCATTTAAAAGCAAATTTTCTCTCTTATTTCTCAACCAAGTTCCTTAAACCTGGCGTGGTTGTACTAGGAATTATATTTTCGAATTTGTGACTTTTATGTGTTAATCGTTTTTAAGATTTGTATGCATAAAGCTTTTAAAAACCTCACCATTTTGTATATACAACCGTGCACTCACTCGGCAAGTTTTACATAAATATATCTCTAAGAATTACCTTAGATCGGAAGTATATTAAAATGGCCGGAAGTAGTCGCTTTTTGACTGAAGGAGACAAAAACGGAAGCGACTACTTTCGGCTATTTTAATATACTTCTGGCCTAAGGCATTTCTATCTTTTTCTATGAGTAACATATACAAGATACTCACGAACGTGCAGAAGATGAATGATTGTGAGTATCGGAATTGCATTAGTAAAAGATCCAAAGCTGGGCCTAAGTTGTGCGTTCACTCTTACTTTGTAGAATACGTTGCAATGTTTACTGAAGTTTGAATTGGGTTCAGGACCCACCGTAACAGCAATAATCTGTTCTCATAATAAACTGATGGCCTGGGTATAAAAGTTTTCTTGTTAAACTTTCAAAACAACTGCGCAACAGTATATTACTATTTGGGTAAGTGAAATATTTGGCCTAAACAGAAAATACACCGCTTGAAGATAAAGGGGTTATTTAAGACTCTATACTCTTGCAGCTTCCTGCATTATTACGTTTTTACATATACGGCTAACTAAATTACCGTAGGAACAAAAGTTTGAAAATTATCTGCTGAACTTCTCTGTGAAAGTCTGTTCCGTATATATATATATATATATATATACATATATATATATATATAATTATATAATTCATATATATAATTATATGAATTATATATATATAGTCTCAGTATATTGCTAACCGATAACAATATACATATAACACATAGTACAGTATATATATATATATATATAAAAAACGGGTTGTCTAAAAATTAATTTTGAAAACTTCTGTCACAGATTATTGGTTAATAACCTACACTAAGTTATTACACTTAAATATGAATTATATTTCAAATAACTTACAATTAAAAACCCATACATTATACAAACTCTGTTAAAGGTTTATTATAAAAGAATATTAGATTTAAGATTTTTGATTTAAATCCTAATTAATAACGCTCATAAATATGTCCAACTGCTGCCAATCTGGGCGAAACAACTAGGGGTAAACACCTGAAACATTGATTTTAGCATTGAAGCGTAAACATTTCGTTGAATAGTCTGCCTGCAATATTAACAAAATGTAAAACTACGAACATTTAAGTGCATATTTTAAGTACACACTCTGAAGTATTTGTCAATTATCTACATGACAAATTATTAATATTTCCGTAAAACTATTATACTAACAGTAACAAAGCGAATCTTTGATAAATGGACTTTTAGAGACCGGTGGATAATCCATCATTACATAACGGAAATAATCTACATACCATGTTGTCAATAAAACAAAAGCG